>NC_034009.1:6564986-6684984 GCF_000346465.2 Prunus persica
CAAAATAGTGAATTGGAATTGGAATTGGAATTGGAATTGGAATTGTATTACAACGCATCCAATTATAGGCCGCGGATTAAATAAATAAATATTTTAATGGGTGGGAGGAAGACTTTTGCGAGGATGAGAAGACATGATGGGATCTACCACTTATAGTTCACGAACACTCTCTGTTGTAGTAGAAAATTAATGTCAACATCCACTTTGACTACAGTTATGTGATGTGTGTTTAACTCGTAACCAACACTCTTTAGTCAGGGGTAGTCTATAGCTCACATCATTATAGACCACGGATGTATCAATGACTTATAATGAAGTTTTCTAGTAGTGACAACCAAAAAACAAAAGGGAAAATTTTGTAGTTGTACATTAAATGATCAACTATTAAGGTTTGATGTGCTTCGGTAATGTAATGCTATTTGAATATAAGTGATAATCTAAATTATAAGAGGGAGGCGGGTTTCTCTCTCTCACATACACACACACTACCAAGGTGTCATGTAATTTGACGGAACAGCAGTAAATATAAATTTAAAGATAATAATAATTCTCAATAGAATTGTTATAATCAAATACAATATCAAATCACATGAAATTAATGTAAATCAACAAACACAAATAGAAATACTGACAACTTTAGCAATTGAGGTTTGCAAGAATTGCAATATCCTAAAGACAGATTTTGCTCATGTCCTTGTGCTCGCAAGTCTATAGGAGTACATTTCCCATGATTCAACAATCGATAATCCTAAATTGAAGCACTTCAATTTAAAACTCTAGCAACCCAATTATATATTCGTACTCTCAAGGCACTTAAGAAGGAAACTTGAAGATTGATACTCTAACATAGCATGAGTGGAGAAAACTCCTTTCCAACACCACTTTGGAATGTCATATATCTTAGGTTTATATAGAACCTGGGTGACTTTTTTGGAATAGCAATGGTGGTTGTTCACTAATTGACGCCACCCATGCAAAAGGAAAGATGCAACTCCCTTACTTGAATTGCATCAGGTTTGTATGCTATGCGACTTTTCATATTTTAAACATAATAACTGTTTTCATTCACACATTAAATTTATAATATATAATTTTCAACACCTTAGACCATTAGTTTGCAAGTTAAGACTCTTTTTTATTAGGTTAGACCCATCAACATAATGTAATGCTATTTATGTAAGAAATCTGATGCGCTCTTGGCGAATTGGGAATTTTGCGAATGAAATTGCATCTTTGATTATTTCACATATTGATTGTTATGATCGATCTACATGAAACGAACTTTTTACAAAGCTTTTTTACTCAATGATCAATCTAATTGTTTACAACATAATCTAACAACTAACTCTCTTTAAAGAGCACAATGTTACATATTGGGCAGTGCTACTCATTTCACTTTATTATGAAACGAAAAAGTCATTTTGAGTTGTAGCCATCAAAATTGGACCACTAAAATTTTTCATTATAGATAATAACGCATTAGGAGACGAAGACTAGCATCACTTTGAGAGAGAGAGAGAGAGAGAGAGAGAGAGAGAGAGAGAGAGAGGAAAAAAATTCGAAGAGAAAATATGTGGATTCAATGCACGTTTTTAGTCTTTAGATGAGTTTTAAATGATGTAGCATGCTTAGAAAAATCTAAAGAGAACCAAACAAATGATCCAGCATGCATTAGTCTTAAAGTGTGACAACAATTAACTCATGCTTTTATGTTTTCATGCTCTAATTTTTGGACAACAAAAATCAGTTTCAACGACTCTATGAAATAGTGAATTAAGCGAAATTAGTGGAAAGAAACATGTTTAGATTGCACGACTCTACTCATGTATGCGTAGGTCAATGAATTTGACGCATCATGATAATAAAATGGTTAAAACTTTAGCGTACAATATGTAACTCTGGAATTCACCAAGAAAATATGAGGAAATCTCAAAGTTTATTAATAAATTAGAATAATAAAACATAACCTTTAGGGACTGACCTAGGATTTTAAAATGAGGTAGGCTAGATTTACCTTATTGAACTGTTAAATTTTTGGCTTATGGAATTGATCACACATATATAATTAAAAGGCCTATTTTACACCAATAATGCCAGCTAAGGTCTAACATAATGAACAAAAATGAATTAAGAGAAAAAAATTCATTAAAAAAAATTCAAAAATGAAAATTTATCATCACAAAGATAGAGTCAGATAGACACATGACAACTAGAGGTAACACTACAATTATCCAATTAGTTCAAATTAATATTTCTGCTATAAATGGGATTAACATTAAAACTAACTATAAGAAATAAATAAATAAACTCACCTGGGCTATAGCCCAGGTTGTATAAGTCATAGGACCGTCCCTGATAACCTTAGCCATGGGTAAAATCTGTTTAAATACTTCTAGAAATCCTAGGAATAAACAAGGAATTAAAATAAAAAAAATAACAAAGTTTCCAAAAACTGTAAAAACATTAAAACTAAATTTCAGGTTACTAAATGATCTTGGATGTCCGAAAAAGCTCATACCTTATGACAAAGCAATGAATTTTACTTGTGACGGCCTAATTCTGAGCTCGGAGCTCAAATCTATAGTTTGCCTTATTTATCTTTACACGCGCATCTCTGCAACTCCTCTTCAATTACTTCCTCTTCAATTACTTCCGTCGTATGTTCAACATCAGAATTAATTTGTTGTCAATTTAAGCAAATCATTGTGATAACTTCTTTGAGATAATGTTTCGCTTCTGCAACAAAAACAACACCACCACGTACTCTCAGCTTTAATCACCATAGTTTTTATTCAGATTTGATGTGTTTGAAATTAGTGGTGGACAAGTCTTGTTGGTTTCATGACAGTTAGAATTTCACACGCAATGGAAGCTTGGGGGACCCCACGGCCTTTTAACACAAGTTGATGGCTGAAACCCAATAATGTTTCAACACCCATACATTGGTGTCATGACCTCAAAGAGGGCTTTAAAGCGTTGTCATTATCTTAGTGGAATTCAATCTAAGGAACTGATACTGATCTCGAGTTTGGGGTTTTGAGGTCCATATGAACTAAGACTCTCCACGTGAAAGTGATGTTATAAAAGTTTGAATTAAATCATCAATCTGATTTTCACGGTTGTCTGGTTTCTAATGAAAATGAGATTTGTTTAACGACATGTGCACGTTGATGATGCCAAAATGTGTTAGCTTCAGTCAGATAGTTCCGATCCTGCTTGTAGTGATACATCAGGCACTCTCACCATGCAATACACAAAAAAATACAATTATGAAATTAGATTTGGCATGTTTACTTACAAGGTATATAGGGGAAGTCATGAATCGGGGAACTTATTAAGAATTTGGGAATAAGGAATTGGAATCGGATCAACTACTCTCTTTAGTTGATTTGATTAGTTTTGAGGGTATTTGATTACAGATTTTAGCATGAAACTCCCATCATTTTTTATCCCGTATATGTAAGTAAATGCAGGAAAAATAAAGAATTTATCATTCTAATATGTGTTAGTTTACACAAAGGAAGAAGGAATCAGAATGATTCCGATATGATGCTAGTTATTTGGTGTTCAATTGAATTTGAATTTTAGTCTTTGGCGTAAATATATTATTTAAAAATATATATATGTATGAACTTTTATGTGCATTCATAGATTTTAGGTTTTGTTAAGTAGCAGGACATGTGCCAATAATATGGACATATAGGAGAGAGAGCACAAGGAAAATAGGTGTGAATGTCACACTATTCCACGCTTGTTATAATATGGGTGGATGACAGTTGATATTTTTCCAATTTATGGTACATTAATGAATAAATACATGTGTCGTATCATAATATAAGTTGACTGTAACAGCATCTGACGGTGTGACGGTCACATCAAAAATTTAATTGAGGATATACTGTGGATTTGAATATCGAAAAAAGTGCTTAAGCAATACGTGGAGCACTCCGAAAGGGAGCAAGTATAGCAACATTGATCATAGAATAAAGAATACATAGTCTAGCCTCAGAATAAGAAAAAAGATGTGACAGAAAGTGAAGAAGTGGTATTGAAACTGAACCTACAACAACGCAATGAATCATGGTTGAAGCCTTCAGTGCTGAGATGAATTGACCCTGTGCGCTACGTCTATAGACAGACGAGGTGTATTAGAAATTGATACACCAGATAGTAAGAAGAGAAAAGTGAGTACAAATCTTCTGAATGTTAGAAGACCATCACAGAAAATATTGTCAGCTGTCGTATAATAAAAATAGAGAAAGGAAATACAATTCCCCTCGCATTCAGTAATTTATAGCACTTTTGAAATTTCAGTGGAGAGATGCCCAATTATTTATGGATTGGTTGACCCATCAGACTCGGGGCCTAAAATATGATGGCCTATGGGCTTATCAACCATATTATCTTGATCTGGGCTGCAGGCCCGGAAAGCTGCCCTCTGCAGTTCTTACCCAAAATCTAGTTTGAGGTGTGACCACAATTTTGAAGCTGTTTTAGATGTCCCCCCTAAAATCTCACCCCATAAATAACTTACTAATTTGCAGTTATTCTGTTTGGTATAGAGGTGGATATTAAAGGCCAACGGGGTCTAGCTCAGTGGAAAATGACATTAACTTGTAGATTAGTGGTCTTAAGTTCGAACCCCAAAAACACATTTTGTAGTCTTTGTGCGAGAAACTCTAATTTAGACTGTTTTTCTTGTATTAAAAATTAGAGATGAATATTAAAGTGATCAATAAAACTGTCACTCCCATTCTATTTGCTTCTCTTCTCGAATGTGTGCCTTCTCTTCTGACAAGTCTCTGCTTTATAAGCATCCATTGCTTTTGGTGTCAAAGCTTTATTTGATTTCATTAAATTTATTTCTAGATAAACATTCATAATTTATACAATATTTGCTTAGAAAACCTGTCACCCTCTGCCCTTTAACAAAAGGAATTGTTTTGGTGAGTAAAGCCTAAAGAGATTGAAGGCGCTGATGAGGGATATCCAAGCCATTAGGATACAGGCCACATACCCACATGCCAAAGCCCCACCAATTTGAAAGCAGAATCTTGTATATTTGTTGCACAACTTCATCCACTGAAAATCTTGTGCGCCTTTTATTGCTAGCACAGAAGCCTCAAGCGCAGCTGAGTTTGCTCCAAATGTCACGTACACAGCTACCTGTTTAGCAAATTATATGCAACAAGATGCAACAAGACGAATAGATGGTTAGTTTCATTTATTTACATGTTACAAATACAATATTACAGAGTGGGATTTTTTTAATTTTTTTTATAAATTTTTTGTTGACTCTATAATCGTTTCCCTCTCGAGAGTGGGATGCCACTACGGGCTAGGGTTGAGGGCTAACTTAATACGACTTCAAATAAATAATCACTTTAGTATCCTATTTAGTTATAAGCTCACAATAATAGACAATGACTTGTTTGAATAAGTAGAGGACCAAATCTAAGATTTATACCCTCACCTCACCCATCTTAACCAGTTGCCTTGGTTGGTTTCGGAAGGGAAGGCTAGTAATATGTAAAGTACAAAGAAGATTAGATTTCCATATACTCTGAATGCACATGTGGTTTATGTGGGATTGCAAGATAAGATACGCTAATAAATGTCTTAACAAACAGATGTACAAAGGGAAAAAGCTTGACTCCTTAAAATTAAAGAGGAGCTCCTCCTCAAATGTCAAAATAAATTGGTTGTCAAAACCCAATATAAAAAAAAGTTAAAGAAAAAACTAAATAGTTTTGATAAGTGTCAAAATTCCATTTATTTTGAAGAGCCAAACTTTGTCCTGTACAAAATATATGATTTAATATATATATTTTTTAATATCATGCATTCATACTTGCAAGTTAAATCGAAATCCCCCCTTAGTGTTAAGGAGTCAAGTTTTATCCTGAACAAAATATATGATTTAATATTATCTTAATATCATGCATCCATACTTATATTTATATAGCATATTACGATAGTATAGCTACGCAGTACATTTTGTATACTTGGTATAATATAAGTGGATATTAATTGATACTATTATCTAAAATGGAGGAAAATAAACTTTATCATCCACTCATATTATAGAAAGTGTACAAAATATACCATATGACCATGGTATTCTATAATTTCTCCCGAAAAAATAAGAACCGTATAAAAAAAATCAATTATTAATATCATGCATAAGTATATGCGCATGCAGTTGTCGGCAATCAAAAATACCTTGTATACTCAATAATTAATCAAACGGCTTAAAAGAAAAATAATCAATATCAAATCCATATCGTTGTCTCTTTCTCACCCTCGAACACTTCAAAATAAAAAACGAACCCCACATCCCAAAATATCACTAGTATACCTTTCATGGGATGGGAGCTCATATTTATCGGACTATTAATGTCACGAGAAAATACATTTAGTGCTGAATTTTTTTTTTGTTGAGTGTTCTTTATAGTTGGTGGTAATTGGTAGTTGGGAGAAGAGGGAGATGGGGTAGGCGCGAGAGAGAGACTAGGGAAGGAACATTGGGAAAACTTTCTCATCAAAGAGAGACGAATTAAATAAGACATCCTAAGTGTTGCTTGTCCTGGGACTGAAGAAATTTTTTTATGTTCCCGGCTGGTGTATCTGAAACATAAACAAAAGTTATTCTTGGAACTGGGAGTATTATTGTGTACAAAAGCAACAAAAAAGGAAAAAATAAAGATTGTGCAAGTGCATAAAATATAAGCCAGCTAAAAATTTAGTCCTAAGTTATCTTCAAATTTCTTTTAACAATACCTATAATTTTGGTTTTATCTATATGAAGGACTCATAAAAGACATGCAAATATGGGCATAGTCAAGTTGGCTAAAGTAAATGTGCACTCTAATCTGCACTCGAGTTCGAATCGCCCTCTTCGTAATTTAGATTAAATTAAAGTAGAATATCACTTGTATAAATAAAAATAAAAACTCATAAAAGACATCCAAAGACAGGCAAACTCTATACATGGGAAAGGGTAAATACCTGATCCAGCAAGAAGCAAAGCCAAGCTACGTATATGTTAGACCCTTTCAAGTTTTCTTTGCACCAAGCTGACTTTGAACACTTTCCAAGTTGAAGCAGATTGTAACCGGCAGCCACAGAAACAACATAAACCAAAACTCTTTCCAAAAAAAAAATCAAGTTTTGAACGTTAACGTACTTATAAGTAAGCAAGGAAGAAAATCGAAAGGCCAAATGTCAAAGAGAAAGAGCAAAGAGAGAAAAAAGGGAACTTACGAGAGGGACTTCAAATCTCTGAAGGTAGCTTTTCTATAAATGAAAATCAAATATTTGGTTTGAGAATCGAAACCTACTAAACATGCCGTAAGGACTAGGACTAAGACTGCACAAAGCCTTAGAAAAGCCTCCGTTTTCGCCGTCCCATGCTTCATTTTTCTTCTTCTTTTTTTCTTCTGGTCAATCTGTTCACAATATCCGTTCTTCTCAATGCTCCCATGACTATATTTATTGGAGAGGCTGCGTGGCATAATTGGGTTGGGAGCAACAAAAGTTGTGGACTAGCGGTAGGAAAATGTCCACGTTGTGCACAAAAGTGATGTACCCCACAGACTGAAAATAGTAAGTGAACTATTGATGCCTTTGGTTGAGCTGTTCAGATGAAGTCGGGTTACAAATACCTATATTTACGTATTAAACACTTTAGTTATTTTATTCAACATTCAATTAAAAAAACGTGGGATATTGGTATAAGGTGACCATCATGGTATACGCTTTTGGCTTGCATTACGGTTCAAAGTTCGAAAGTAAGTCATCTTATGCATGTTCAGGAATTGTATAGCATCCACCATTATCATGATTAGGGTGGTTGGGTACCCAACTTTCCCCCTTGCTAGCAAGACGCCTAATATTTTATAGGGTAATTATCAGTTGATTATTACGAAGTTGTTCGTGTTTTAGAATTCGATACAATAAGTTTTTTTTTTCTCAGTCGTATTCATAATGTTTAATTCCATATAATTTTCATATATCCGTTAGTTTGATTGTCATGTTCTCCATTAAATAGTGACGTGACAATCAATGGTATCACATGGAGTCACTTATACTTTACCACATGGACTAAGTAATGAAAATATATTTAGAAAGGGTCCTTGGGTTTACCTCAGTGGTTGAGGTGCTCCCCCCTTCCCCCATGACCCAACTTCAAATCCAAAAATATTTTTAGAAAATATTTATAAAAAACTAATAAAAATCACTTATTTTTTGTTTTAAAAAAAACACTCGCTCCCTTCAACTCCCATGGCATCAACACTATGGATGACAACGGGTCGGGTAGGGGCCGGGTATGACAAGACCATCCCCATCCCAGCACTCCATCCCCGCCTCCGTCCCCGAACCCATCCTCGTTTATTAGGTTTTGGGGAATCCCCGTCCCCGTCCTCAGGGACGGATCCAGGAATTTTCCTTGCAGGGGTCAACGTCTAAAAGGGTAAAAACTCTCGACCGTATTCTTCGCATGTCTCCCTGATCTCAACAAACCACAAAATCTGAATTAGTTTTTATACAAGAATTATATATGTATCATGAACTGTGATATTTTGTCGTGACAATTACATGTCAGATCATGGATGGATTCAGGAATTTTCCTTTCAGGAGTCAACGTTTAAAATGCTAAAAAATTTCTATACAAAATATATCCATAAATTTTTTTATATTAAAAAAACCCTTAATTTATTCAAACTAACAGTAACTCAAACTACCGGAACTTACCCATGGCCAAAAAAAAAAAAAAAAAAAAAAAAAAAAAAAAAAAAACCTCAACAACTAATCAAGAAAAACATCAATATTTATCCCTTAAAAATAAAACAATAAATTATCATTCATATATAATTCACTGAGAAAACAACATTACAAACCACATATTAAATCAATCCACCATATTTTTATTAACTATATTAACCAATCCACAAAAATAAAAACCTTATATTAAAATGCACAAAGATTCAACTCCTAAAGTAACAAACTTTAAACCTATCAACCTACTAAGAAATATTATAAACATTGCAGGACAGTCGGTGATGTAATTTATCTTGGTTACAACTATATCGATGTATTAAAAATATTGAAAAAAATAAAAGCAAGACAAAAACAAATTATAAAATTGAATGAGCTAAATAATAAAGAAAAATACATGAAGAGGAAAAAAATGTAAAATAAAAAGTAAACACAAAGAAAAGAGCAAAAGGAAAAAACTGAAATGAAAAAGAAGAGAAAAAGCAAGATTGGGAAAGAGAAAAAAAAATTGAAAACATAATAGCATATTGCGTTTGAAATGTCCAATGTATTGGGGATTGTGGGCTTTATCGGGTAGCAAGCTCCATTGCTTGCTGTTGCCCCTGTTTATTTTAATATGTTTATTTTAAAAAAAAATTTTAAAAACTTAAATGAAACGGTGTCGTTTCTCCATGAATCAAAAGACGAAAAAAAGGAAGCGCTCTGCGTGCAATGCTGCTTGCTGCGCTGAAGTTGAAGTTGCTGCAACCCTTTGAGGCATTTCCTCGAACAGATGGCGGGCATGAATTGCCCAGCCATCCAGCCATTGCAGGGGTCAATTTTTCTTCCTCTAGTGGCGGATTCTGGAGTTGCAGGGGTCAATTGACCACCCTTGCTCCTCTGTGGATCCGTCCCTGCCCGTCCTCGTCGGGGGACTATTCCCCATACCCGCCCTGAATCTCCAATTTTTTTGCATATAAAAAATATTTATCATACATTTTAACATTAAGTTTCATATTAACTTATCATTCAACACATCCAAATTAACTATAAAGTTCAACTCAACTATTCAAAATCACATCAGTATAAAATTCCATAGAAAATTAGGAAGAATTAGGAGAGGGAAGTTGACTTAGGGTCAAACATAAATATTATAATTATTTATTTATTTATTTAAAGATAAACATATATAATTTCTGGTCGGGTTCAGGGATGGGGATGCCAATACCATCCCCTCCTCATATCCGTCGGGGATTTTTCAAGTTCGGGGATCCTAGTACCCGATACCCATTTAACCCCGAAATCTCCCTCCGTTAAGTCGGGGACCCGCCCGTAAGGGGATTTTTGCCATCCCTAATCAACACCTTGCACCTCCCATTTTTGCACCCTAAACCCAACCCACACCCATGACCCATCCACATCCACCACCACTCCACCAACCCTACCCATGAACCCATCCACCATCCGTACCCACAAACCCCAAACCCCAAATCCACTTCACCGGCTCCTTCCCTACCCCAAAAACCAAGCCATCCCCTCTGTAGCTTGCAAAAATTAAAAGAAATTTTACTCCTTTCACAAAATTGAGTAAGAAATTAACGCAAATTCATGGAAGAATTAGTAATTGCATCGGTCTTTGGAGGCAAAATCTAGAATCGAACCATAATGATCTTCGCGTTCTCCATCCTCCTTGGCCCACTAGCGTCGTTACTCGCCTTCTTCTCGAAAACAAGTCCCTACAATGTGTTGACGTGAGTCTCCTAATTATTCAAGGAGATTTATTTCCTTGATTAATTAAGGGATTTACTTTCCTATTTTTATATAGTTGATAAATCATTGTATAATTAGGAGATACTTTCCTAATTCTTTACTGTATCTAATTCCTTGTAAAGCACTCTGTAAACTCTTATATATATATCCTTATGGAGAAAAATAAAGTTAACCTAATACATTCAAACCATATTCATATTTTTAGCACAATGTCTCAATATTGTCAATGGATATTCTTCACAATCTTGATATCCTTTAGGTCCACCACTTATGGCTTCATGGGTCCGCCATTGAGAGCACGATGTCGACAACAAGCAGTGCGAGCGGAGTCTAATACTGGCTCACTCACTACCTTACTGTTGAGCGATGTGCTTGCTAACTTGACCAGCGAATCGCGGTCTGTGAGCTTGATAGGGATGACCATGGTAATTTCCTCCTCCAATTATGATTTTTGGGTTTTGGGGCTAGCTTGGTTAGCAGGTTTATGGGTACGGATGGTGCGGTGGTGGGTTGGGTTGTGGGTAGAGTGGGGGTGAAGTGGATGGGTGTGGGTTGGTTTTGTGGTGCAGAGGTGGGAGATGCAGGGCATTGATGCTAGGGATGGGCACTCAAATCGGTGAATCGGAAATTAGAGCCGAACCGCACCGAACCAAACCGGGAAAAAATTAAGTTGACCAAAAAGTCAACAACCGGTCAAAAATCGAACTGGACCGGTTCCAGATTCGATTCCATGTCTTCAAAAATCGGACCAGGCCAAACCGAACCGGTCAAATTAAAAAAATATATAATTTCAATATATATTTATATTTAATGCTATATTTTTAATTTCACTAAAAAAAACTAATATTTATCCAAGTTCAATTTCAAAATATCTCTCTTTTTTAACTTTAATATTTATTTTTATATAAAATTGAATAATTTGTTAATTTTCAAGTAAAATAATAATATTTTCAGTTGAGAATTGTATTAAAAAATAATTTTTATAATCCGATTCCAAACCGGACAGTTTTGAATTTTTTATTATTAAAACCGAACCGAACCAAACTTGATGAATAGTACCGGATCGATTCTAATTTGAAGCAAAAACCAGTCCAAACCGAACTGTGTCCACCCCTAATTGATGCCACGGGAGGTGACGGGGGAGAAAGTGAATTTTTATTTTTATTTTTTTAAAGTGATTTTTATTAGTTTAATTTTTTTGAAATTTTTTTCATTACTTAGTTCACGTGGAAAAATATAGGTGAGTCCATATGACATCATTAATTGTCACATCATTATTTAACAGTCAAACTAACGAATGTATGAAATTGATACAAAATTACACACGTTATGAATGCAACTGAGACGAAAAAGACTTATTGTATCGATCTCTAAAACACGAACAACTTCGTAATAGTGGACTGATAATTACCCTATTTTATATTTACAAGTTGCAACCATTCGAATCTCAAGTTGCCTTGCAACTGTCCCATCTTTTATCAAGTCATCTATTGTTGTCCTTAAATGATATACGTACAGTTAATAGTTCATACCCAGAAGGGAAACAAAACGGTGTTTATCTACACAACCTACCGGTGTACATTTACCACCATACGTCTTTACCCTTTAGGAAACTTTTCGAAACTCATTTAGAAAGTTTTTTGACTTCATAAAACTTCTTTGACAATGATGAAAATATGTATGATTGTGAAGGGCAAAGCAGCTTCAATGGTAAGATTGAAATGATTCAAGATTTTGATTGTTCATAATCATACCCCACGTTGTAAGATATATGTTGCTAGCTACAACAAGTCTGTCATTTTCATGCATCAATACGATTTGAAACATGACAATGTTGCCCTGCCTCGTGCTCAACCATCTTAATTAATTGTCACGTTTCAAATCGTATTGATGCATGAAATGTCAGCCATTAAGAGTTGGCTATAAACACAATTAAGAGTTGATTATTGTGCTCTCTAAATGTCAGCCATTCAAGTGCTGAAGAACTCTGCTTATAATTACCCGAGTGGAGCATTGGCAATTGGTAGTTGCTGTGTTCTAGTTGTCTCCACTGTGATGTTATCTTGTAGGGCCATCGGGCTCTAATTTGTCTTAGTTGTTTTTAGAGTTTTTGACCTTCTTGTATCTGTTTGGCTAATAATATTGGTTGTCAAAACCCAATATTAAAAAAAGTTAAAGAAATTCCAATATTTATAAAAATAAAAAAAAACTAAATAGTTTTGACAAGTGCCAAAATTTCATTTATTTTGAGTAGCCAAACTTTGTCCTATACAAAATATATGATTTAATATTTTTTTAAATATCATGCATTCATACTTGCAGGTTAAATCGAAATTTCCCCTTAGTGTTAAGGAGTTAAGTTTTGTCCTGTGCAAAATATATGATTTAATATTCTCTTAATATCATGCATACTTACATTCATATAGTATATACTACGGTAATATAGTCACGTGGTATATTTTGTATACTTATTATAATATAAGTGGATATTTATTGATATTATTCTCTAAAAGAGGGGAAAATAAACTTTATCGTCCACTCATACACGTATATAAAATATATCATGTAACCGTATTACTGTAATATTCTATAATTTCTTCAACAATAAAAAACCGTATAAAAAAATCAATTATTAATATCATGCATAAATATATGCGTATGCAGTTATCGGCAATCAGAAATACCTTGTATACTCAATAATTAATCAAACGGCTTAAAAGAAAATTCAATGTCAAATCCATATCATTGTCTCTTTCTCACCCTCGGACACTTCCACAAAAAAAAAAAGGAACCCCGCACCCCCAAAATATCACTAGTATACCTTTCATGGGATGGGAGCTCATATTTATTGGACTAGTAATGTCACGAGAGAGTACATTTAGTGCTGAATTTTTTTTGTTGAGTGTTCTTTATAGTTGGTAGTGGTGGTTGGGACAGGAGGGAGATGGGGTAGGCGCCAGAGAGAGACTAGGGAAGGACCATTGAGAAAACTTTCTCATCAAAGAGAGACGAATTAAATAAGGCATCCTAAGTGTTGTTTGGTCCTGGGACCAGAGAAATTTTTTTATGTTCCTGATTGGTGTATCCGAAACATATACAAAAATTATTTTTAGAATTGGGAGTACTACTGTGTACAAAAAGAACAAAAAGAGGAAGAAATAAAGATTGTGCAAGTGCATAAAATATAAGCTAGTGAAAAATTTAATCCTAACTTATCTTTCAACTTCCAAAAAAAAAGAAAAAACAGTTGTCTTCAAATTTCTTTTAACAGTACCCATAATCTTACTTCTATCTATATAAAGAACTTATGAAAATCACATATTTGGTTTGAGAATCAAAATCTGTTGGCGTGACTTATGGACCATTAAAATTTCCTTGTATTATAAATATGACCTCCTATAATACAAGGAGAATAATACACATAAAATTCCCACAAACAAATATTTTCTCCTAGTTTTCATATTTTACATGGTATCAAAGTGGCGATCTTGGAATTGCTTACTCTAGTTTCCAACCCCCGCCGCCGTTATGGGGGTTGATGATTTCGACTCCGAGTTGAGTGCCCAGGTGGCTCAGCTCCTACAGATGCAGACTTCGACCTCAAACCCGATTCTGAATCAGGATCCTATTTTGATGACCCTGACTCCAACTACAATGATGACCTCGACTACGAAGACGATGACCTCGACTCCGATGATGACCCGACCTTGAATCTGTCTATGATTCATACCCAGATCCCGGCTTTAACTCCAACCCTGACTCAAGCTCAAATCTCGATCTGGATTCCTACTAAACTTGTATCTTATGCATCTTGTACTGCACAATTTATGACTTCCCAACTAACGACCCCAACACATGGACGAGATTGCGCATACTGCGATGATTCGAGACACACTCGTAAGGCTTGTTTTAAATTGCATGGCTACCCCGAATGGTGGGTTACTTTCAAAGATCGAACACAACCCGATACGACCCATAATGATACTGGTTATGGATTCCATACTTCGGATTAGAGTGATTTCACGAGCTGGATAATTGATTTCGGTGCAACTGATCATATGACATTTGATCTTGATGATTTTCTGAATACTACCCAATCCCGACGAACTTGTATTGCTAACGCCAATGGAGTTATTTATCCTGTGACAAGGGTTGGCACTGTTGCACTCTCATCCTCTATTTCATTGTCTAATACTTTGCTTGTTTCATATTTATCCAATAAATTGATGTCAGTCAGTCAGCTTACTGAATAATTGAATTGTTGTGTACTCATTTATCCGAGTTTTTGTTTGCTTCAGGATATTCACACTAAGGAGATTCTTGGTCGTGCTACTAAGAGAAGGGGGCTATATTATGTAGATGAATACAATCCCGGCATGGCTAACTAGGGGTGGGCACGGTTCGGTTTGGACAGGTTTTTGCCTCAAATTAGAACCGATCCAATACTATTCATCCGGTTTGGTTCGGTTCGGTTTTAATAAAAAAAATTTCAAAAACTGTTCGGTTCGGTTTGAACCGGTTCCGGTCCGGTTCCGGTTCGGTTTGGAACCGGATTATAAAAATTATTTTTTAAAATTATTTTTTAATACAATTCTCAACTGAAATATTATTTTTTTACTTGAAAATTAACAAATTATTCAATTTCATATAAAAAATAAATATTAAAGTTAGAAAAGAGAGATATTTTGACATTGAACTTGGATAAATATTAAGTTTTTTTTAGTGAAATTAAAAATATAGCATTAAATATAAATATATATTGAAATTATATATATTGTTAGTTTCACCGGTTCGGTTCGGTCCGGTTCGGTTTTTGAAGACATGGAACCGGATCCGGAACCGGTCCAAACCGGTCCGGTTCGATTTTTGACCGATTTTTGACTTTTTGGTCAACTCGGTTTTTTTTCGGTTTGGTTCGGTGCGGTTCGGTTTGGATTTTCGGTTCGCCGGTTTGAGTGCCCACCCCTATGGCTAACAGTGTGACGCGTCTCTTTGATAGCAAACAAAAGCAAATCTGGTTGTGACATTGTCAATTAGGATATCCGTCTTTTAGTTATATGAAGCATCTTATACCAGATTTATTCTCAAGTTTCAAGGACTTCGACTTCACATGTGATACTTGTATTTTGACTAAGAGTCACCGCGTGCCCTATCCGTTGAGTACGAATAAGTGTACTACTCCATTTAAGTTAATTCACTATGATGTCTGGAGACCTTTACCTATCCGTTGAGTATGAAAATAAATTTTATGGTTCACTCATATTATAACACATATATAAAATGTACCATGTAACTACACTAGCATAGTATTCTATAATTTTTTCTAAAAAAACAAGAACTGTATAAATAAAAAATCAATTATTAATATCATGTATAAGTATATGCGCATGCAGTTCTCGGCAATTAGAAATACCTTGTATACTCAATAATTAATCAAACGGCTTAAAAGAAAAAATCAATGTCAAATCCATATCATTGTCTCTTTCTCACCCTCGGACACTTCCAAATAAAAAACGAACCCCACATCCCAAAATATCACTAGTATACCTTTCATGGAATATGGGAGCTCATATTTATCGGACTAGTAATGTCACGAGAAAATACATTTAATGCTGAATTTTTTTTGTTGAGTGTTCTTTATAGTTGGTAGTTGGTTGTTGGAGAGGAGGGAGATGGGGTAGGCGCCACAGAGAGACTAGGGAAGGACCATTGGGAAAACTTTCTCATCAAAGAGAGACGAATTAAAATAAGACATCCTAAGTGTTGATGGTCCTGGGACTAGAGAAATTTTTTTATGTTCTTGGTTAGTGTATCCGAAACATATTCCAAAACTAGCTAAAAATTTAATCCTAAGTTATCTTTCAAATTCCAGAAGGAAAAAAAAAAAGTTATCTTCAAATTTCTTTTAACAATACTCATAATCTTGGTTTTATTTATATGAAGAACTCATAAAAGACATTCAGATATGGACTTAGTCAAGTTGGTTAAAGTAGATGTGCTCTTCACTCTGCACTCAAGTTCAAATCGCTCTCTCCGTAATTTCGATTAAATTAAAGTAGAATATCGCTTGTATAAAAAATAAAAATAAAAACTCATGAAAGACATCCAAAGAGAGACAAACTCTATACATGGGAAAAGGTAAATACCTGATCCAGCAAGAACCAAAGCCAAGCTATGTATGTGTTGGACCCTTTCAAGTTTTCTTTGTACCAATTTGACTTTGAACACTTTCCAAGTTGAAGCAGATTGTAACCGGCAGCCACATTAATTCCAAAGGACTTCTATCTTAGGTAATTTCAAATTCATTCTAATATACTATATCTTGTAATTTTAACACATTCACTCTAGTGTTTTCTAATTTTTTTTTTATAAATTATATAAAAAATTTAGTCTCATTGTCAAATTCAAATCATTTTTTTGAAATAACTCCATCAAAATAGGGCGTATTCACAAGAAATTTTGTGTTTGAATCCCTTTCTTGCAATATGTTTGTCTAAAATGTATTAATATTTGTGAAAATACAACAGCTGAAATTTGATTTCGCAAATGAAAACAACAATTTAGTTATTTCTAATCATACTGCCAAAACAATAAATTTCATAGTAATAGAATAGTTTGGTGTGAGACAGTGAGATTCATTCCTTAAAAAAAAAAAAAAAAAAAAAAAAAGATAGTGAGATTCATAATTAACCCTGAAAAGACCCAATATGTCAATATCGACCCATTGTTTAACCTGGCTGGCATGGGCTGCACGGCTAAGTCAAGTTTCAGTGACTTGATCCAGCATCAAAGCCCAATCCGCTTAATCCAGTTTCAGCCTCTGTGTTTTTTTTTTGGCAATATATTTTGCAATAACATTTGTAGGAGAAAAATGAAGTAATTGTTAAACTTACTTATTTAATTGCAAACATACAAAAAGCAAAAAGAATAATAAAATTATAAAATGGAAAAAGAACAACAAGACACATGTCTAATTAAGATTGGTAGTAGGGCTGGTTCCACGAGTTTGACTGATTGGTCTTTTCTCTGGCCTCAAATTCAACTACTTGATTTGTTTTTTTCTTTTTTGTTTGTGAAAGTTTGAAAGGGGGAGAGGAAATGTGTTGTTGGGATTCGTACTTGAGATTAGTGATGTGCAGGCAAATGCTCTTATGAGTGAGCTATGAATCATTGGTACTGCTTGATTAGTCTTAAATCTCTTTTTTTTTTTTTTAACCTCTGCTCAAAATCTACCACATTGAGCTAAAATCATACATAGGAAAATTCAAGGTTTTCAAGTCTTTCAAATGTAGTTTATTAATTTTATATGAATTATGATTGAATTAACACATTAGTTAACTGTAAGTATGAGTTGAACGATGTTCGTAGAGTGTTTTGACTATAAACACGACCTTAATTGTTGAACACAGATGTTTAAGGAGTATCCAAGAAATGTCTGAGTGTCCGAGTATCTGACACTCCAACTTAATAGAGTGTCCGTGCAACATAGCTTGTACTCATACATATTTGACTGGTTCTTAAATAATTCGTTGCCAATTAATAATTGCTATTACAGCTGCGGGGTTTTTTATTTAACTTTTGTAATTATATCTGGCAACAAGTAGTCAAAATATTATATTTTGGGTAGAAATGACCAAATATCTATAGAATTTTTTTTTTCTTCTGTAAGCATGTAAATAAGATATCTTTAAAATTTGGACATACAATTAATTTGACCCTCCAGGAGATTGTCTCTCAGGCATTTCCCATGCCTCTTTCAACCTCAATAAGCTCTGATTCTAAATTCCGTTCACATTCAATTTCAAGTGTGAACATGAAAGAGTTATAGGATCTGTTGCTTTACTTCATTATATATCCATTCATGGAAGAACACGCGTGTGGAAGGAATCTCCTTTACTTCATTATATATCCAAACCAATAATATTTTGGATTTGATGGCACATGCACTCTCACAAATTTAATAAAGGTGGAGGTGGTGTGTGATCATCCTTTTATTTTATTTTATTTTATTTTTTATAAGTGATAATATTACTTACGGGGAGGGGTTTCTCTCTTACATATACAATCAAGATGTTATGGGGGTTTGAACCTGAGACCTCTAATAAGTAAGTGAAGACCCCTTTCCACTTAACTAGGTCCCATTGACGTGTGATCATCCAATTTCATATATAAGATTTGATACAATTTTATTTCTTTTTTAATATGCTAGCACTCGACGCACACACGATGCAATTTTTTTAAAGAAGAAATTTAATTGAGGAGAAAATTCTAAATTGGGACCTATGTTATGTTTCAATATTAGAAGAAAAAAAAAAGTCACATATTTGTATAAAAGGATTCTTACAGAATGTCTGTTTATATTATTTTCTCATCTAAAAAAAGAAAATATTGGCGGAAGAAAAGTTCAGCATTTGATGTGTATGTATATATATATAACCTATATGAAACAAACCAAGATCCTATGGCATGAAGCACCCCGTTTGAGTTGACCATATCTAGAGATTTTTAAACGTAGCATATGCAATCCAAATTCTGAATTCCTATAAATACATGGAAAAGCCTTTCCACAAGACCCAAACCAGAGCTTCTATACATATACTCCAATCTAAACGACAACGTGTTCACTAATCACCAATGGCTTCCTTCCAAATCTCCAACTCGGAAACCCAAATTCCTGCCCAGCTTCTCATAGCTCGCATTACACAACTTCATTCAAGCATTTCCAAACTTGACTCTCTTCGACCTTCAAAGCAAGTCAATGCCCTCTTCTCTCAGCTGGTCAAATTATGCATTCTTCCATGTGACATAGATATCATGGACTTGTCCAAAGAAGCCCAAGTTATGCGTGAGAGTCTCATGAATCTTTGTGGCCGAGCCGAGGGCTTTTTGGAGCTTGAATTCGCCACACTCCTTGTGAGTGTTCCTCAACCTCTAAACAATCTCAATCTCTTCCCTTATTACAGTAACTATGTCCTCCTGGCCAACTTAGAGCACAAGATTCTCCTCGACAATGGGTTGGTGCATCCACACAAGGTAGCCTTTGTTGGGTCGGGGCCGATGCCTCTCACTTCCATGATAATGGCTACTCATCACATGAAATCCACTAATTTTGACAACTTTGACATTGATGAGAAGGCGAACGATGTAGCTCGAAAAATTGTTGCTTCAGACGCTGAGCTAGCAAAGAGGATGAAGTTTGAGACACATGATGTAATGAAACTTAGAGAGAGGCTTGGAGAATATGACTGCATATTTTTGGCTGCCTTGGTGGGCATGAAAAAGGAAGAGAAGATAAAGATTCTTGGGCATATTGGGAAGTACATGAAGGAGGGAAGCGTTTTGCTTGTGAGGAGTGCAAAAGGGGCAAGAGCATTTTTGTACCCTGTTGTTGAGGAGCATGACTTGCTGGGATTTGAGCTTCTTACAATCTTCCATCCAAATAATGAAGTTGTCAACTCGGTTGTTCTTGTGCGCAAGCCTACCTTCTAGGTTATCTTCTGTTTGGAAATTACCGGTGTGTGTGATGATGTCTTTCTGTTTTCTACGTGTTGACAATAAATTGAGAGCTTACTTCCTCTTGTTCTGTTGGTTTTTGTAAACAAGGGCGTGCTAGCTCTTATATATATATGAAGAAACAAGTGATCTTAGTACAAATTACATTCTCATCCTAATAATCATTCTATGATCATGAATATCATTCTTTTTTTTTCTTTTTTTTTTGCAGTGGATTCCTGAACATGCTATAATCGGTAGCCTTCCTTAAAAAAAACATATCAATTGTTATACAATTACAATATGTTGGGGAATAGCGGCTCGAATTACTGGTCTATGGTGTGGATATACTCGGTGACCGGTTATAGTTAATGAGCGATCCATCGGCCTACCATAGAATGTGTCACTCTAGGTGTAAGGCAACAAGTAGACCTCAGTGGTTCAGGTATTTCTTATTTGTATTTTGAGTTCTGTTAGTGTATGCTTTAAGTTTTCTTACTCCAAAAGGCTTGGATGACTCTTTCTAGTGGAACTAGGGTTTGATATGAGTGTACAAATATATCCTTAAGTGGTTCCTTCTGACGTAGGGTGTAACTTAAGTAATCCATGTTACAATATATAACCTTTAGGATGTGAGCTTTCTGGTCAATGAAGATTCTTTGTTGAGAAGGGTAGATTACTTGAGTGATAGGACCCGCTTTGGATTTTTTCTTGGAATCCGTGACGAACTCTGTGTCTGTCCAACACCTCGCAAATGTCTGGCCTACTTTATCAGAATACTCCTAGCCTTGTTTAAAACAAGCATTCTGCCAAGATTCCGACAGGGTTTCCCCTGTAACTAGAACATTTCCCCCAAATATTAACATATAGAAAACTCAATGATTTAATCCCAACAATCCAACATACATAGTTTCAACGCAAATCAAAATCCTATCCAAGTAATAATGGCCGCAAGCCCTCAACACAACTCTAACATGGACAATATCCAGAGCAATTAATTTAAGATTAGGTTTACAAATCTGAAAGGAGTTCAAATGGAAATAATCGAAATAGGAGAACTACAGCTGATGGAAGGCAAAACATTGGAATAAATGCCTAAACGTGGTGTAGTCAATCTCGTCTTCGTAAGTCGCGGGGCACAAAACAGATAAAAACATGAGATAAATTCGAATGAGTGGATAAAAACAAAGTTTTGAACACAAGTATACTGAACATACTAACCCCGCCGTTTTACAAATAATGAGAGCAAAACCATATAGATGTATATATAAATACCATAATGATAATTGAAACCATTGCACGCTCGTTCATATATTGAAAACCATGAATACCGTGAATAAGTGTACTAGTATGAAATTCCTTCAACCCGCAAGCATACACTTCCCGAGACACATGCTTGCAAAACTATAGCTTGAGCATTCTCATATAATAACCATATATAATTTATGAAAACAACACCACACGCAACATGCAAAGTAACTTTTCAGTTATATAAGTACGTAGATATATAGACACAAACCACACCATACCACGACCAAATGATTCTGATCCGAAAATTCCTATAGGACAACTATGGTCCACTAAACACATCCTAGATGTTTGATCGCAATCCAACTGTCAGATCATCGTCAATTGCACAATTGAAAGACAATCGGTTAGCATAATCCATCAAGACATCCAATTATGAATCTGTAAATATATTATTTGGTTTATATGCCCGCCCCCCACCCCCAACACACACACAAACTCCTTGGCTTCACCATTGTCCGTGTTCTAATTTTTTGATATTTTATGTTTCCCTGTGTCACCATGTCACGTATCCGTGAACCCATATCCTTCTTCGTACAACATAGGGCAAAACTTTGATCGTTAATTGAACGATCAAATATTCGAGCATACCGTCGTGTTTGGCATGACGTGGGGATGATTTTGTGTGTAAAACATACAAGTTTTTAGGAGTAGACCCACTACTACAAAATAGTTAAACCACAACACAAAATAGACGATGGTGACCGTCGTGATATCTCATCTTATACAAACATCTGGGATTAATCTGGATTTCATGGGAAATGAATAAATTCCTGAGAACAGTTTACCATTTATCATACAAACTGATCCCAACACTCCTCTCCAAAAATAAAAATAAAAACCAGGGAAATGAAGTTTCCCCCATGTATAGACAAGGTTCTTCGTAAATGAGCCAAGAGTCTTTCTCAGAACGCTGAAAGTTCTGTCATCCTGAGTTTATAAACAGAAAATGTGGTTTTGAGACATGTTTGCACAAATATATATACATGGAGATATCAGTACAAGCTTCTTTTTATTTTTCAAGGAAGAGAGAGAGAGAGAGGGGTAGTACCTGCTTCTTCCTTTTCAAGGACTCTTCCAGTTTAGCAATTTTATCAGTACAGGCTTTCTCATCATCAGACTCCTTTTTATCTTTCCTGACATGACATCAACCCATCAGAAAATTTTGGCGTATTCGATTTCACTATAAGGAGGAGTAAAGGAGTTTTGTTGCCTACTCAGTTGTTCATATCATGTGCAGAGCCTTCAATTCTCTTCTTCATAGTTGGAAATGATGCCTGTCGTGTCAAATAGAACAACAATGCTCAACAGAGTCGATGGGTTATATTAACTAATAATTGCAAGGCCAGTTCTGCAGTTTTGATATGATGCTCTTAAATTTTACTTGTTACTGGAAAATGGAGCCAAACTAAAGGAGCTACATGCATAAGATGACAGTCGACAATGTCATGTTCTGTGTGCAGAGTATAAAAAAGCAGAGGCTTCGTATCCATAAATCCAAAACCAAAAGTGTGCAGACAAAAATGCTAGTTGCTGATAAGAAACTTAGCTAAATCACTATATGCACACAAATAAGCTAGTTGCTGATTAGGTAAATACCTATCTAATTGAATTTATGCTATTAATTACAATTACAATCCAGTTACACAGAAACGCTTAATAGTATGAAGAGAAATCAGATGCAATTACAAGATTTGGAAACTGTAAGGAACTACCTTTCAAGGCCTGTAGATGGTTGGCTTGGTCCTTGCAGAACTTCTCATAGAGTCCTTGGAACTTGGCAGTTTCAGTCTCAAGCAATTCTCACACTGCAGACATATATTACATACAACCAAATTAGTAATCAGAATAAAAATTCCGGGCATCAAAACAAATTAACTAGAAATTCAAATTTCTCCGCAGGATCATCTATGGTTTTAGCTCTTTTCTTCTCCTTTCACAGACCTCGTTTGACAAATTTTTAAAGAAGTTATCAGAATATTTAGGTCTCTTGAACATGCTAGCAGCAAAACTTTGTCTGACAATTGAAGAATACAAAAGGCATCAAATCCAAATGCCTAAATTAGTAGCTGTTTGAACATTTCATATAAAGCTTAAAAAAAGATCGTTCATCAGGATTCACAAATTAAATTAAAGATTCATATTGTAAATTCTATCAGAACTAACACAAATAAGCAAGCAATTGTACCTTCAATTTTCAGAGTTTATTGCAATTTGTAAACGAAATGGAAAACTAAGCAATAAAACAATGACAATCGAATTAATCTCGCAAAGAAACGATATTCGAATTTCCGCGATAATCAAATTGGATCAGACCGAGAGATTCGGCTCACCTTGAAATGGTCTCTTCGTTCTTCTTAAGCCCGTCCTTGTGAGCTTTCTCTTGGATCTGGTGCAGTGCCGACATAATCCCTTTGATATCACTGTAAAATTCAACCACAATCTCAATCTCATAACATCGTCCACAAATCTACGAGCAAAATAAAAAAGATGAAGAAGAAATTATAGGAAAACGAACTTGGAGAGGTCGAGATCGAGGTGATCCGATTCGGCGAGCTGAGGCTCGGTCCTCCTGCGCTTCTTGTTACTCGGTTTTCAAATTATAAAAAAACCTTTTTAAAAAAAGTGAAAATAGTAAAATCTTTTTTTTCTTTTCTTTTTCTCTCTGATAGAAGTTAAAATAGTAAAACCTTCTAAATGAGGGCGCGGGAGTCCGTGTTGTACCGGGATTTCTATAGACGTTAGGATTCCGCAGCCCACTGAAGCCTATATAATAACCCTGTCTCTTTTCTTTCACAATTTACCCTAAATCCCAAGCGGCATTTTTATAGACAGCGGCGTTTTTCCCTTTCGAGCACACACAGTCATGGACAGCGGCCTCGTGTCTCCACTTTTGCAAATCCACCGGACAGAGCCAAACAGTATGTTTCCCTCTTTCGTTTAAGTTAAGGGTTTGTGGCGAAAATTATGTGTAAATTTTTTTTTTTTTTTTGGTCGTAATCGAAGATGATCATAGAAACCCCATAAACCCGAGGAACAGATTACAAGGAGAAAGCAAAAAGATGCAAAACAAACAAAACAGATTCGGGAAAATTTCTATCTAGACAACACAGGTTTATCGGAAAGAGATTTCCCGGCAAAACAAATAAATTAGAGCGGTGGGCATGAGAGCCCATACGACTTCAAAACGTGAACCAAGTAGGGTGGTGGCTGATTAGCCCAGCTTATTATATCATTTTAGAACCTGTTATAGCATTTTAAAAGTCCTATGTATAATATTTGATAGCATCATTTGATAACTATCCATAAATGCTATGTTATGCCAAACTTTTGAAACAGTTTTTGAAGATTTTCTTTCCAGCCAATTTATTTTGGTGCGTGTATGATGCATTAATAATATCGTTATTTGTTGATGGGATCATAGATGTCATTCTTTCTAACTTCTTTGCCATCATCACTGTTTTTCTTTATGTATTTAAGAATATAATTGCATGGAAACAGGGAGCAAGGCTGTTGAATCGGAGGCTGTTGAACTTATTGGTAAGCTTCTAATTTTAGGGTCAAAGAAAAAAAGAAACAGCTTCTCTATTTACATATATATTTTTAAAAATCTCTTATGACATAACATCTATATTATGCCAAAATTTTGAATCAGTTTTTAGAGATGATTTTTTCTAACCAAGTTATTTTGGTGTGTAAATGATATAGCCGATTTTTAATAATATGGTTATTTGTTGATGTAATCATAGATGTCATTCCTTTTAACTTCTTTGGCATCATCACCTTTTTTATTTATTATTATTTATTTTATTTAACAATATAATTGCATGTAAATAGGGAGCAAGGTTGTTGAATCAGAGATTGTTGAATCACAAGCTGTTGAATCGGAGGCTTTTGAACTTATTGGTAAGCTTTTGATTTTAGGGTCAAAAGAAAAAATAAAAAAATGCGCCTACAGCTTCTCTATTTACATATATTCGTTTTTTTTTTAATCTCTTATGACATAACATCTAATATTATGCCAAAATTTTGAATCAGTTTTTGAAGATTTTTTTTTTCCAGCCAAGTTATTTTGGTGTATGCATGATGCATAGCCGATATATTATTATTTAATAATATCGTTATTTGTTGATGGGATCGTAGATGTCATTCCTTCTAACTTTTTTAACATCATCACCTTTTTTCTTTGTGTATTTAACCATGTAATTGCAGGGAAACAGGGAGTAAGGCTGATGAATCAGAGGCTGATGAATCGGATACTGATGTATCATTGTTTGATGAATCGGATACTGATGAATCAGATAGTGAAAAACTTATTGGTAAGCTATTGATTTTAAGGACCAAAAAAAAAAAAATTGCGCCTACAGCTTCTCTATTTACATATATTTGTTTTTTATTTAATCTCTTATAACATCTATGTATTTGTTGTTATTTTATATAATGTGCTCACAATACTGAGTTTTGAGTTTTATCATCTTCATTCATTCATTGTTTTTATATATAATAATAACTGATTCTTTTTATGCTTTTATTGTATTTAACAATGGATCAACGTATTGCATACAGGTCGTGAATGTGAGTATTGTTTAAAGGTGGGTGTTCACTTTACCCAAACATGCCCTTACAAGTATCATGTCCCAAAGAACGCAATTGTTAGCAAGAGGTGTGTGGTAGTTTGTAATTTTTGTGGTTGCCTCTTTAGAGACTCATGTTGTGGTAGTTGTGGCCTAAGCGATGGATGTGCAATTCTCATGGATTGTTTACATTGTGGGAAGATAGGTGAACACTTGACTTTTATGTGTCCGAGTCGCGAGGGGAAACCTTCTTATTTTTCTTGTGACCCTTATACTGGT
Source organism: Prunus persica (assembly GCF_000346465.2). Taxonomy (NCBI): domain Eukaryota; kingdom Viridiplantae; phylum Streptophyta; class Magnoliopsida; order Rosales; family Rosaceae; genus Prunus; species Prunus persica. The sequence goes on from NC_034009.1 coordinate 6,591,167, forward strand.
TCTTGTCGTTTGTATTGAAATGGTAGAGAATGGAGAGTTAACGGTACTCTAAAAGTTAAAGCAAAGATTAAATGTTAATTTCAATTTCAACAAATTTTTAGAATTTTTATTTTAAATATTTTTAAATATTTGTAATCTTCTTAGACATGTAGAGTAACTTCATGAGTAGATCCGGACGAGATTGACTCCTACATGTGGCCTTGTATCTAGGGGTGGCAATTTCGGATACGACCCGATACACGACTCGAAACCCACACGAGAAATTAGCCGGTTCAACCCGCACGATAAAAAAACAGGTCAATTTCGGGTCAACCCGTTCTGACCCGTTTAATAAACGGGTGGATTTCGGGTCAACCCGCTAACCCGCTATAATACCTATCTAACCCGTTTATTAAACGGGTCGTGTCACGGGTCGTGTCAACCCGTGTACAACCCGCTAACCCGCTAAAAAATAAAGACAAATGGAGACTTCAACACACACACAAGGGGTTTCGAACCCCTCCCATCCTCATTTTCTCAAACATCTTATCCACCATGCTACAACCAACTTTGTGATTTTATGGTATGCCTTTTAATATTTATAATGCTTCTTTTTTTTTTGAGTTTTCCTTTCTTTTCCGTCTCTCTTCTCCTCTTTTTTTTTCTTTTTTTTCCTTTTTTCTTCTCCTCTCTCTTTTTTTTTTCCTCTCTTTTCCTTTCCTCTTCTCTCCTTTTTTTTTTCTTTTTTTTCCTTCTCTTTAGTTTTCTCTCATCTCTCTTTTTTCTTTCTTTCTTTCCTTCAATCTTCTCTCCTCTCTCTCTCTCTCTCTCTCTCTCTCTTATATTTCCTCTACTCTCTCCTGTTTTTTTAATTTTAATTAAAATTTTCGGTTGTGAGTTTTGTAACATGCATGTTATTCTTTATGAACCCGTTACACGACTCGAAACCCGCACGATAAAAGACGACCCGAACCCGACACGACACGTTTATTAAATGGGTTGGGTTCGGGTTGAGCATTCTTGACACGTTTATTATCCCGACACGACACGAACCCAACACGACACGACCCATTGCCAGCCCTACTTGTATCCCTATGTTGGATGAGATTGACTGTACACAATAAAAGAAAAAGAAAAAAGAGTGGTCTTTTATGTCGTTTGCCATCAATGCCATGCTTTTGTTTTGCCATGCATCCTATCATCATTTGATGTCTACATTGCATTTTGTTTTTGCCGCAAATGAATTGCAATTTGCAACACAAGGTCTATAGATTATACTAAAATCGTACACATATATAAAAGAGGGAAGGCGGAACCAAGTGATATGGCAGTGTCATGCTTGCATATGAATCATGATATGAGAGCCAAGTGATGCTTTGATAACCTATGGGGGCTCGTTTGATACATCGGACTGTACTGACTAATTTTAGTCGGATAGTATTAATTTGTTTCGGAGAGTATTGATTATTTATCCATAATATTATAAGACGTTTGATGCTACACCAGATAAATAGTCTAACTAAGTTATAGCAATGCTAGATTTACAATGCTATACCTGCAACATACAATGCTAGATAAAATAAAAATTGAAACTACAGTGCGATTCTATATCATCAACTGGATCTTCAATGCTATTTCATCATCAAGGATGTATACAATTATGTTTCGCTTGGGAGGGCCTATCCTGTAGATTGGGAGCATTGAACCACAACCAAGAACCATATAAATTAATGTTTCTCTGCTATCAAATTCACCAAATTCTATTATAAGGCCTTTTGCTTCAGGCCTTTTGATTTTTTTCAATCGTAGTCCATCCCCAAATCTTCTCAACACACCCAACCCCCAATCTGGAACTTGAGCAGCCCCACCCTCACGCCCACACCCACCATCCACCAAATCTATCAAAAATCTGTCAATTTGTGTAGCAAATAATTTCCTACACAATCGAATATTCAAATCTGAATTTCTTTAACACTGAACAACACATACTTGAAACTAAGATGGGTATCAATCAAAACTAAAAGGGAACCAAAATTGTGAGAATCTGTGGTTGGAGAGGGGACTTGATTGAGTCTGTGTCTATGGCACAATGGATTATTTTGTTAATTAGGGGCTGGAGGAAGAGCCGACCTGCTGGGGTTAGAGGTTCATCGGAGTAGTCATTAGCTGCTGATCAACCCATGAGAGAGAGATATGTTTGAGGAGATGATAGCAAATAAGAAATGTAGAGCATGTTTTTTTGCCTAATCTTATAATTAAACGTGTAATATCTAAACTGGGGTGTGTGAGTTGTATTAGTTAGTCGGTAAGGAGAGTATTAAAAACCTAATCAGTTTAATATAGTCCGGTAATTAAATAATACAAGTTGACATCAAACAACTGACATGGACTATTTACTTATATCCAGAGTCTAATACGATGTACCAAACATGCACTAGAAGTAGTTGGATATAATTGCCTGCAATGTAATCAATGTTACAGCAGAAATCGGTGTTAGACATCTGATTGTTAGTGGCATGGCTTTTTCTGGTAAGCGTAGTTTTTGTATCGAGGATTTTGTTGACGAGATGGAGGAGACCAGCCTCGAGGGGTCTCTGAAAATACTTGTAGGATGACTAAAAATGCCTAGATGAAGGGTGAATAAGCCAATTTAAGATTATAATCAATAAACAAAAAATCACCTTGGGTAGCAGGATTGATATAGCTTATCAATCCTGAAATGTACTGAACATAAAATAAAGAAACACGCAGATAATTATTTACGTGGTAAAACCCCACCTCTGGGAAAAATTCATGGGACTCCTCAGTCCAACTCAAATTCACTATAGAACAATGATTACAAGAAGTACTCACACACTTATCCTAGACACATTCTAGATAATGTTTACCAACTTCTTTGTAACTCAACTTCTGTCGCAGGATGATCTTCAACACTCCTTATGTTGAACGCAATACTGATCACGATTGTTTCAAACTCGCATGAGGAAAACCTCCACCACGGTCTTGATGCCCTCAACCGTATGAGTCACTGAACAATGCAAATGAATGCAATATGAATGATTAAAGTGTTTGATAAATCACCAAGTAAACATGGAACACTTGATGATTTATCCCAAATAAATGCACAGCAGCTTTTCCTAGAATTCTATATGCTCAACATAAATATTAAAAGTTGTCTATAAACAAAGCAGTAGGTCATGTTTTTATACAGATCTATTCTCCTTGTTTTAAAAGGAATTCCTAAAAGCCAAAAGATCGTTGGCTAATCATATGTGATTCAACATTCAATTCGTCAGCTTTTGCATGCAATCTATCATGAATATAAGATTTAGATGCCTTGTGAATAATAGACGCCAAACTTTCTACATGGTTCTAATTGATGACGCCAAATAGGAGACCACAAATTCTATTTAATTATGAATATCATATTTGATTCAATCTGGACTTTAAAGGTATGTTTACGTATCAGTAATGGAAAAAGTAAGGAATTAGAGAATTTAGGAATCAGGAAATTACTGAATCGGTATAGGAAGAATCATTCCCGTTAAGCTGTTTACTAATCATATGGAATTAGCAAAGGAATGGGGTTGATTCCCATTGTTATTGTTTACTAATTTGCATGAATCAAATGCCAATTTAATTTGATTACTAAAATGTCCTGCACATTTTCACCACAGCACATATATAATTCTCAAATTGGCTAACGAGACCAAACTAATCTTGCAACAAACTAGTAAGGTAGTGTAAACATGAGGAATTAATATGCTGAACAAGATGAACAACAAGAGCTTAGTTAAATGATAATGTTAATAACACCTTTGTCCAGAGCCAATTTCAAATGAAAAAATAAACTCCAATAAATATATACCTTTCACCTACGTAACTAGTAAACAATCAAATAATAATAACCTGCATAATCTTCATACGATTAAATATATAATCTTCATACTACCAAAAAAGAGATATATAATCTCCACAAAAGTCTTTATCCATGACCGTACTTTGTTTTGTGATAAATGTGAAGACATAAGATAGAAGAAGATAGATAGATCAATAAATAGATAGAATGACTTTCATAGCACAAGGTTGTGTCTGGAAGGTTGTGTCTGCAAGGTTGTGTCTGCAACGTTAACGTGAAAAAGAAGTTGGAGCGTCTTGGAACTTCTTAGCGTGAGTTTATTTTATTATTATTTTTTATTTTTAAAGGGTTTGGGGTGTTTTGGAATTATGGTAAAGTGGTAAGGGTATTTTTGAAAGTTATTAAGAGAAAACAGGAATGGGAATCGTATCGACTACTCACCCTAGTTGATCTGATACCTAGGTTTGAGGGGACATGATTACAGATTTTGAGGTGGGGCCCACTTATTTTTTCATTCATGATTGCAAGTAAACGCAGAGGAAGTCATGACTGGAAATCATTCACTTTCCTCCCATACCCATTACTGATACGTAAACATGCCCTAAGTGATTGACGCCAAATAGCCACTCTTTTATGGAGAAACAATATCTCCTAAAACAAATTAATTAGACCAAACAAAGATAATATTTTAACTTAAATCAAAATATAGTCCAATTAGGAAAGTAATCTCAAGAGATAAAATCTAATCCTATTATAAAAATAATAATAAGAGCTAACATAAAAGTGCTTGAGTAAAAATAACTTCAACTAGGAATCCTATAATGAATGCATGATTATGTCATGATTTACTTGAAATCAGTTTCTCATATTGGTAAAGTCATGCCTCGGAAGTATGAGATTGAATCAATTGTGCCAAAACGTCCAGTAACAATTCTTCACACACTAATTTTCCACCAATGCTAGAGTCTAGGAAATAACAATACAAATTTCATACTAACAGTCTCCAAGGTCTCCCTAATAATTCTCCTATGGAATGTTTGTGGGGTTGGTAAACGATAAACATTCCTTCTATGACGATCTTTCTTCGGAAATTTCTTTAGGTTAAGAAGCCAATCGTGGTCTCCCTTACTTGTCACTGGGGTTCTGGATCAAGAAAATTGGAAGTGGCGGTTGGTGTTTGGCTGGATTTGTTATGATGCTCACAATGCGTTTTTGACTCTATACGAAGAACTATGATACTTCATTTAGATCACGGGAGGCTTTTTTTAACAATACTTGCGTAGTGATGGGATGTGATTCAATGGTTTGGCAGTTGGGTGATTGGCTGGATCTATTTTGATATCCATAGTATGTTTTTGACTCTTTACAAAGAACTATGATGCTTTCTCTAGATCATAGGAGGATTTTTTTGACAGTACCTACGTAGTGATAGGATGTTGTTTTAAGGGTTTTGTGGTTGGGTTTTAGGTTTGTCTATTTCGTATAAGTTGTTTGACTCTTTTGTTTAGTCAATAGGTGATACTCTTTCCTACCCCAGGATTTTGTTTTCTCTGGGAAGTTTTTAACAAGGCTGCCGTTAACATCCTTTCTTACCATGTAATATTCCTTTCGGTTTAATGAAATATAATATATATATATATATTTTAAGTATAATTTATTTGAGCTGATCTCAAAGTTCACAAAACTTACGAGGCATGTTTAAACAATAGAGAAATGAAAGAAAATCACCCAAATAAATAAGCCCAATAAGCAGTGGCAGATCCAGGATTTGAAAGTCGGCTAGGCAAAACTTACATATTAAACTCGAGATTACGAGTGAATTCATTAATAAACATAAAAACAGACATCTACTCATGAGAATGTAATGAGTCTTACCTCAAATGCATCTCTATACATAAATAAAAGCTTTAAAAAATATTAAAAAATAAAAATAAAAATCACAAATAAATGCAATACAATACTAAATTTAAAATTTTACCATACAAAGGTTAGATTAGAAGTCTTAAATTCCTCAATTATCATTGTATTATCGAATTAACACATGAGTTAAATATATATAAATTTCTATATATTTATATTGCCTGTTAAAATAGTTTTTTTGTTTGTTACATAATCTTCTATTATATTATATTGGCCCATACGATAAAGTTTTTAAATAATTCACCCATTATCATGAAGCCAAACCTCATAAAACCGATAAAACCAAAACTAGCCCCTTAAACTCATCGACAATGAAAAGAGGCAGCCAAGTGTTCAACACTAAACACACCGTTTCACTAAAGGAGGCTAACCACAAAACGGTGTGTTTCGTTTATAAGGGCACCGAGACAAGCCAAGCATCGTCTTCTTTGCAAGGCACACAGTGCCTCCTCTGCAACTCAGAAAACTCTTCACAGGGAAGGTGTTGCTATGCCTTCTTCACTGAGGTATTTCATCGAGCAAGTGGTGGGTATTCTTGCCCAGCCACCAATTGGTGAGTGTAGGCCATGGCTGGATGGGCAACTAGTTAGGGATAGAGTTCTTTTTTTTTTTGGCTTGGCTAACACAGTTACCTATTTGTGTTTATGGAAAATTTTGGGCCGGGCAGCAGCCCAGCCTGCCCCCTGTGTAGAACCGCCACTGCCAATAAGAAATGCTTACTTGACTTGAGATAAGATTTTTACACTAGAAGAAGCGTCTATGACTCATCATGATACTATCTAAAATGCGACAAGGGTCTTTCCAACTTGATGGCATTGGCAGATAGTAAGACTGGGTTATGATGCATTGCTAATTTGCTACCATACCAGCATAAAATTTGATAACAATGTAAAAGGAGAAAGAGAGACTGCAGTTCAACTTCATTCAAAGAAAGAAGCAGTGCATGACCCCAATATAATGTGTGATCTAAACTAACATGAAATATAGAATATGTACAATACGTTGATTAGGGTCATTCAATCCATTCTTTTTCTTGTAAAATGTTTTATGCAATTTCGAAGGTGCCTCTTCTTATGATATAATATCGTATTTGTTGTAATTCTATGTTATGTGCTCACAATACTGATTTTTGGGTATTTTCATCTTCATTCATTCATTGTCATGTGCTCACAATTATGATTTTGATTGCTTTTGTTGTATTTAACAATGAATCTACAAATTGCACACAAGTGAATGTAGGTACTGTTTAAAGGTGAGTGAGCATATTGCACAACTATGCACTTATAAGTATCATGTGCCAATGAACACAACTCTTGGCAAGGGTTGTGTGGTTGTTTGTAATATATGCGGCTCCCGCGTTAGAGACTCATATTGTGCCAGATGTCGCTTAAGCAATGGACGTGAAATTCTCTTGGAATGTTCAATATGCGAGGAGCAAGGTGAACACCCTTCTAGGTGCCCAAGAGGGGAAACATATTACAACCATTAATTTTGTATGTGCCAATAGGCTAGCGTTCATGACAAATTTTGGGGATAATCTCTGAATTACAAGAAAATACTTTTTTTTTTTTTCCTTTTTCTATTCATTTGTGAAATTAGAAATTTTGTAAGAAGTTATTGGCGAAGTCTAGAACTCTGTTTCCATGGTTATCTAAAAATTATCGATGACAGAAATGAGATATTCTCTTTGAACTGCCTGGTGATGAGATGATATTTCTTATCCTCCTCTCCCTTCCTTCCCCCCCCCCCCCCCCCCCCCCCCCCCCCCCCAAAAAAAAAGAAAAAAAGAAGAAGACAGATTTCCTTTGAAACAAAAATTAGAAGAGGTAAAGGGCTGGTTTTGCCTTGTGGCGCCCACAATGGCAATGGCCTAACGGCTATAGTTGTTGATCTTACTCAGTTGCTTACTCAGTTGTTCATATCGTGTGCAGAGCCTTTCTCTTCTTCATAGTTGGAAATGACGCTTGTCAAATAGAACAACATGTTGCGGAACAATATGAAATATGAATTTAAAGATAATAATAATTCTCAATAAAATTGTAATAATCAAATATAGTAACAAATTTACATGAAATTAATGTAAATTAATAAACATGAATAGAAATACTAACAACTTTAGTGATTGAGGCTTGCAAGAATTACAATATCCTAAAAACAGATTTCGCCCCTGCCTTTGTGTTTACAGTTCTATAAGCGTATATCTCCCATAATTCAACAATCGATAGTCCTAAATTGAAGCACTTCAATTTAAGACTCTGATGAACCAATTATATATTTGTACTCTTAAGACAAACCTCAGAAGTACGTAACAAAGAGATAAAATAGAATACAAAAAAATACTCTATTTGTCACTAAAAGAACTCTTTCCATCCTCAGGAGATATTCAAGTTGATGAAGGGTGCTTGATTTATATAAAACCTTTTGTTATACATATAGGTTGGCACCAAATGGCCTCGCCTATACCTGATGAACTAGCCAAAATGGCCTAGCCGAAATATCCTACCCGTTTCAATATAGCCTAAGCTAATATGGCCTAGTCAAAATGTCATATCCGACCAATATGTCATACCTGAGCAATATGTGCTAGCCAACTCCTACTGCCTCAGCCATGTGCAGACCACCGCGCATATCTTTGACAACAGATTACCACGTGCGTCCTGACATTTCACCAGGCCACTACCCCCGGTCTCCTAATAGGCCATGCCTTCCCCACGTGCCCAGCTTATACTCCACTGAGGATGACCCTTGCCCTTGCCACTTGCCCATTAAACAATGGCAAGTGGCCCTCCTCTCCTGCCTATATAAAGGAAGAGACCCCTCTCCAGCAAGGGCTCTCCAATTCTCCTCTCCATGTGCATATCCAGAGACACCGAAGTGCTCACTCTTCCTCTTGTATTCAGGCTCTCAAGCCTCTCTATGTATAATGTAATATTCATCCATAATAACTACCAAGTTCTACAGTGGACGTAGCCCTATTTATGTGAACCACTCTAAATATGTGTAATGTGTGTGATTGACCATATACCCCCTAGAACCTGTGCTAAATCACCCGTTAACAAAACTCAATCCACCCCTGATAAAACAACATATCTATGAATTAGTGTAAGTTCAAGAGATACAACCTTTGCATCATTATGCTTTGAAAAGCAACATGCACAAATCTAAGGAAACCGACCTGTTGGAGAAACTAAGACACACGTCTCTTAGAGAAACTTATTTTTCATTCACTATAGAAATTAAATATTATTAAATAATATAAAATTTCCCACACAACAATGCTTAACAGAGTCAATAGTGTTCAACAATTTCACTTTCCTTCTTAGATTTTTCAACCTCTTTAGATGGGAGGTGTTGTAGTATCATTTTTGTTTTCTTTCCATTTCTAAGATAAATAACAGTACTTAACATGGTCGCATTCAATTTCACGCGAGTAAAAACCTTTAGGATGACAGGACCCGTCCCGGAATTTCCCGAAGATTGAAGCGGACCCTGTCTTGATCCCGACATCATCCCGATGCCGGGCCCACCTACTAAGAAATCGAGACTTTCTACCAAAATTTTGGCAGAGTCTCCCCTGCAATTAAAACAATCCCAACAAAATTTACTCAACCTGCAACATACCAACAAAATAATAATCCCAACCAGCAGCATGCTTTCATACAACTACAAGTCATACTAGAGTGGCCTCCGGCCTCACAAGTAAAATATATCATGGCAATACAGAGCATCTACTGAATTTAGATTACAAGAACAGTTGAGTAGAAGAATTTACACAGTTCCTAACTAGAAAGATGCACCGATTGAGCTTCGTACACCACTCGTACACTTCCTGGGGCGACTACTGGCTGGGGGGCGCAAAACAGAAAACATGTGAGTGGACAAAAACCAGATTTGCAGTTAAAAACAACATAGTAACCCCACCATGTAAAAATAATGCTCAAGTCATGCAGGTTCACAATTCAATAAGAAATTACTCAAAACATGCTTCAGTAAAACTCATCTAAAAACATCAGTTATCTCTTTCAAAAAGAACCCCATTCTCTCAAACTTACCACTCCTGTCAAACTATTAAACAGACTCCAATTCCTTTCACACTCAACTATACATATTCAATAAATATACATATAAATATATATATAAATAACTATAAATAGCTATACGATATACTCATCACACCACCTAGGTACCGGGGGAAACAATCCAACTGGGGGATCGTTTGACTAGTCCGCAGGATTTCCAGGTGCTATCCTGCGTCTAGGGATGAGCGGTCCAACCGGGGGACGAAACTCCAAAGCTCACACACCGGAACATCCAACGCCATGTGTAGCTCCCAAACTATGTCCTACGCGCGCAGACTGGATCATCACACACCGGAACATCCAACGCCATGGTGATGACCCTAAACTCTATACACAGTCTTTCCGTACGCCGGAACATCCAACGCCGCATACGGAAAGTGTCTCACCCGCCGGAACATCCCACGCCGCTAGTGAGACCAGTAACTGGGGAAGGTACTTACGTAGTGTAATCCCACAACTTCTCTCCAAAATCACATTCTTCCATATTACCCTCCAACAACCCAAATATCTCATCTAAAAAGAGTATATATATAAAAATATACTCCCCCACAATCCATATATAAATTACACTCTCAAAACCCAAAATGCCAAGCTCACAATATATTGCCAATTGCTATACAGCCATCAAAATTAACTCATGCATATAATATATAAAATCTATGAGCCATTAAAACATTATGCAAAATCTTTCATCAATTAAAACCAGGCACATGATTAAAACAAAGTCCACTCACAAGTATTCCCTCGCTGCCTGACCACGTGAAGGTCCTGCTTGCTGCGTGCGTGCAGTCGAAATACCTATTTCGAGATACGAACCGTTAATTAATATAAAAATCACGTCTAAGCGGAAATTACAAATTAAATGCTTAACTCCCCAAATTTCCCATACGTGCACGTTGAGGAAGGCATCCTAAGGTTCGATTACAGGTTTAGGAAGCGTTCACAATTTTCACGGTTATCGCTAACCCGCAAACTTTGCATTTTTGAATCGGAACATCCGGGGCTCCGATTCAGAATTCGTGAAGTCCCATACGGTCCTAGAAATTCCTAGAACAACATATTTTAATTCGGGAAAGATCTAACGGTCGGAACCTATCGAACCCGGATAACGCACAATATGCGAAAATCCGTTCAATAGCCAAACGACATCCGAATCGAGATCCGCGAATTCCTATGCGCTCGTGACAACCTAAGGATCTCATCGGGTTAATTTACATTCTCACCAGACTCGCCCACGCGCCGCCACACGCGCCGACAGCGCGTGGGTGTGCAGAGTAATTCCGGTGACGGAAAAACTCCACACCCGAGCTCACCCTTCCTACCCTAGCTTCTACACGAGGTCAGGATCACTTCACTCAACTACGGGAAGCTCCAATTCGGCCGGCAACTGGCCGGAATTTCATTTTGAAATTCGGCCCAAAACTTAGGTTTTCTAATCGGTTTTCCAGACTCAAAATCGATCAAAACCTATACAATCAACAGCTAGAACTCAAAAAATGGATGAGAAACCATACCTCAATCACCTGGTTTGGGCGGCGGAGGCGGCGGCGCGACGGCTGGAAAGCTCCGGTTCAAAACCGTCGAGCTCGCGGCCAGAATTTGCAGTTTTCGACGGGGAAAACGGCCAAGCCTTGATCGAGACGACGGGACGAGTCGATCGGGACCGGTCTAGGGTCCTGCCGTGGCTGGAACTGAGCGAACCGAGGAGAGAGAGAGTGAACGTCGGGGAGAGAGAGAGACTGAGGAGAGAGAGAGTGTCGCCCGCGAAGAGAGAGAGAGAACTGAGAAAAAATCTGATTTTTACCAAATTTTTTTGAAATATTTACAAGTTTGCCACTGACACTATTTTGCCCGTAACTTTTTCGTTACAACTCCGATTCAAGCCTACCGCAAGTCTACGAATTCGTCTCAGTACCATCTACCCGGAAATACCACTCGCGGTCCCAAAATCCTTCAGAAGAAGAAAGTGACCGATTTACCCCTATCTCAAGGGTAAATTCGTAATCTTATATATATCGATTAAAATAAACATTTAATTTGGAGTCGGGGTGTTACAATCTACCCTCCTTAAAGAAAATTTCGTCCCCGAAATTCACGTACTTGTCACTGGAAAAGATAAGGGTACTTGACCCTCATTTGTGCCTCAGGCTCCCATGTAGCTTCTTCCACAGTTTGGCTTCTCCACAGAACCTTCACTACTGGAATGGATCTAGAGCGCAACTTCTGTTCTTTCCTATCTAGAATTTGCACAGGTTGCTCCTCAAATGACAAATCTTCTTCTAACTCCACAGGTGGATATTCTAAAATGTGAGAAGGCACTACAAGGAAAAACCTTTTTGGCGACCATCAACTTTGGTCGCTAAAAGTTGACATTTCGTTGCCAAATCCCTTTAGCGACGAAATTATTTCGTCGCTAGCTTGGTCGCCTAAGGCTCGTGGCTAAAAGTACAAGCAACGAAAGGCGACGAAAACAAATTTTCGTCGCCAAAACCTTTACGCGACCAATTGGTTTCGTCGCCTTACAGTAATAAGTTGGTCGCCTAAAAAGACGAGTTCCCGCGAAAATACCAAAATTTGCCTCGAATTGAGGAAGGATTGGGCGACCAAATAGATTGGTTCGTCGCTGATAGGTTCTGGTGACTATCAAATTTGGTCGCTAAAGCTTACTTAGTTGGTCAGTAATATAGGTTTATTTTAAATTTTAAAAATTATTTTATTCATACTCTGTTTTGTGATAATATTAACCTTTTGTTCATTAACACATTGTAATTTCGAAAAACAATAAATTTAGATAAGTAGATCAATAGAAAATGACGTGAATAAAGTTCCTTTCATTCAAAAGTACACGAGTAAACTAGTTATTCAAGTACACATAACATATCCAAAAATAGTAAGACATAAACAAGTGAAAACTCTCCACTTAAAGACTGGAGGCCAAGCTCCATATATCTTGCCCTTGGTAAATCCAAGTTCTGCAGTAATTATTTCCCCACTCTAAGACTAGGTTTCGAATGAAAAAAATGCATGTATACTATGCCTTTATTCCAAGTTTTGTAGTCATGATCCTTACTACTTGTGGGATAGGGACTGATCTAATATCGTGGAATTCCCAAACCCTCTGCCAATTGTTGCTTGATCTTCCCAAACTCATCGATCATCTTCCTTTACAAAAGAAATAAAACAAGGAAATGCCAATGGTCAAGAAGATGCCAAAACCAAGAAAATTTTAAAATAAAAATATATATAGAGACCAAAAACAAACAATTTTCGACAACACAATTACAAGAAATCTTGCCCAAAAGTTGAAATTCACAACCTTAACTAAATAAGCCATTAAAAAGAGTTTGGATCTACATAAGAAAAACGATTATTGGTCATCAATATTTAAGAATGTTTGAGAATGGTATTTGAACAAACTTAATAAAATTTGAATTCATTTTTCATACCTCTCAATATCAACTGTCTAAAGCATACCTTTGTGATAATAACAAATACCACAAATGAAGAAGGAAAACAGTTCTGAAAAACCAATGTAAAGACTAATATCATGCATAGCACAAACCCATTAGAAAACATAAATCATAAAATCCAAAGTATAATCCACACCTTAACCAACATGGGTTGCATAACTTCTCAACACAATACAAAACATGTACGCCATTTTAATACCTTTAAACAACAACACCACAATGACATGGACAACCACTATAGCTGTTAATAAGAAAACAAACGGAACTGAGGTGTAATGAGAAGAAGAGGTTCTTAACTCAAATGGTCCTTTGTCCAAAACCAAATCGTTCCACCTCCTCAAATAATCTGACATGCAAAAACAGGATATTACCTCAGTAAAGTTAGACTCCTAAATGACATTTTTCTAAACACATTATAAGATAAAGAGAACCACAAACCCAAATAAGGCAATCACTCATTGATTTTAATGTTTACAATGCAAATAGAGACACTGAATGACAACTTTTTCAGTTTCCACTAGAATACAATGAAGAAATGAAATAAAAAGAGATCTAAATGTAGAAAAAGAGGATTGAATTGAAATAAAATAACATGAAAAATTCTTTAAACACAAACAAAGGATGATCCTAGTGAAAACCTAGAAGTCTTGAAGATATTTCTTTATCATATTTTCAAGCCCAAGACACAGAGTTTGCTTAAGCACATTGCCCGACATTCCTAATTTTCTAGGCACTTCAATTTGGTCTTCAACCATTGCTAAGCAAAGAGAGAATTCAACAAGAAGGGTATGAAGTAGTTTTCATGAAATCATAGATGACCAAATAAACATTTTGTTAAACAATTTGGGCAGGAACACTTCAACTTGGGAAATTCACTAAAAATTCAGTTTGAGTCGACATAGTGAGAAACTTTCCAGATCAGAACTAGACACATAAAACTTCATCACATCAAAATTTCATAGCATTCGAAGTTAAAGAAGCATGTCAAAAACAAAATCCAAAACAGACTGGGCTGCAGAGTTTTCTGCTTCCTGCAACATAACAACTACTTTGAAAATTTGCCAAAAATCCAATTTAACTCGGAATTGTATGAAACCAGTTTTGAAATGCTCATTGAAATGTCTAATTATAAAAAATCCAGATCAAAATATAAATCCGAACTAGGTCTATTGGTCCAGGACATAACACAAGATCACAGATTTTTGCATAACCTCAGATTTCATCAACCAACCCAAATCTTTAAAAATTCACCACTTATCAGCTTTAAACATCAAAACACTAAATCATACAAATGTGGCTATTTACTATTGAAAGAGTATTAATCTGAAATTACCAACTACAATAAAAAAATATATAAAGGCATAGCTTAAATTGAATAACTAACTATGAAATTTTTACAAAACAATTACGCAACTTCTCCTGCACTAAACAACATGGCTAAACAGCAAAACTCTAAAAGAAATACGAAGTGTCTATAAAAAAACTTGATATATCATTGAAGAAACGTACAAGACTACAATGCAATATTGAGTTACAAAGCACAACCAATTAAAGGAAGGGAAAACAAAGGAAAACACTACCACAAAAACAGAGAGAGAGCAAGACAGAGAGGTTGACCTGATTCCATTCCACATGTATGGACCCAACCAATTCAGTAGAAAATTAAGTTCTAACAGGCAAGTGATGCATACGTATAAAATTTGACTTATAAATTTCATCACCATGAAAAACATAGAAAAGTACACATGAGTTTTCAATATAAAAAACTGTTTACACCATAATGAACCGAGCAAACCCAGCATCAAAGCGACTAGCACCAAGGCAGCCACGCCTTCTCCCATGCCGAAGGAAGACACACTTCCGAGGTGCCAGACACCTGCCGAAGCTCTCAGCTACCAAACCTAATCTCCAGGACACGTGTCGTCACCACAACGGCTTGCACAAAGTCCCACATTGAAACTTTGTGCAAAGCTCCCACTTTCACTTCCCTATAAATAGGGAACAGTACCCAGGTAAAACCAAGAACTACTCTCCCACTTTTACTGTTACTCTGCCAGAATTACTACTTGTAACTGACTTAGGCATCGGAGAGCCTTCGGCCGGCACCACACCGGTGTCCGAAGCTTAACGATTGTTTCTCCTCTTTTTACCTTCTAAAGGTCTCTCACCAACCCATTTCACCAAGGGCCTCAGCCCTCTTCTCTGCTGAAGACTCAGCACATCTAATCACTAAGTTGGACTCAATATTGGCCGGGCCATTTTGAGCATCAACAGTTTGGCGCCGTCTGTGGGAATTCGACACTTGAATCCCCTCTTTCTTTATCAGCCCAGCTGGCTCCTTCACCCCTCAGGCCCCGTCGCCTCTTCTTCACCCCACATTCTGCTATGCCGACCGAGGATAGCCGCGATACCCAGCACCATACCCTCCGCGATGGTACTTCTAGAAGGAAATCTTCGGAAGATGCCACTCTCCAGGCAGAAGTGGAGCGCCTCCGCGACAGTGTCACTAAAATGTCGGAAAAATACGAGCACCTTCATTGCAAGAACATTGAGCTAGAACATGACTACCGTGTTTTAAAGCGGAACTGGGAAAGGACTCACACCCAGGATGCCCAGCAAGACCTCACCCAGAACGTTGGGCTTACTCAGCCGAACCAGCCAGTACATTCCAGCCACAGTACCTCGGCCCAAGCTAGGCTCCGCAAAGGTAAAGACCACCTTCATCCGGAGATAACCCAGTCGCGACCCCTTTGCATTCCCCCACCGAGGGACCGGCCCCATGAACCAGTTAGGATCTACCAAGATTGCAGGGATCGCCTCTCGGACCGTCAGCCAAGGCCGATCCCTATCCCTGTCAACCTCGAAGACCCACGGGTGACACACCTGGGCCTCTCGCCAGCCCCCGTCCGCATACCCGACGAGGAAGGTGTCGGGGACTCGGATACTTGGGACTTTTATAATTCAGAGACCCAGCCAAATTACCACACCGGGGCGCTGGAAAATTGGGAACAATCCCCAGTCCCTGTCTGCCCCGCCCCTAGGCTTTTGGCGCCTGAAACTCTTCCTCATGCCGACCCGGCCATGAGGCTTCTCTTCGAAAAGGTCCGGCGCCTGGAAAGCGAACAATATCGCAGCCATCAACCCCTCTGGGCAAAACCACGACCCGGGCCCTTTACCGAACGCATCCTCCACTACCACCAGGAGAAGGATATCCAGCCCCTCCGCATCGCTTTCTACACTGGCACGGAGGACCCTCTCACCCACATCCACTCCTTCCAGTCTGCCCTTGGGTGCAAAGGCCTCACTGATGAAGGCATGTGCCTCCTTTTCCCTTCCACCCTCAGCGGCGCGGCCCTGAATTGGTTCTACAGGCTCCACCCCTGCACCATCAACTCCTTCGATAGTCTCAAGCAGACGTTCCTGGACCATTTTATGATCCAGACTGATCGCCTATACTCTGCCGACGACTTGTATATGCTTAGGCAGGCTGAGGACGAACCCCTTCGGGAATATGCAGCCCGTTTCAGTCATGAATACTCCCGCTGCCCAGACACTGACGATCGCGCTGCCTTCGGCGCTTTTAAGAGCGGCCTCCGCTAGTCCAACTTCCGCTACCTGGTCCATAGCAACAGTTGGAACACGTATGCAGAGCTGATGAAGCAGGCAGCAGTCCATGCTAAGGCCGAATACTTCAATACCAAGCGTGGCCCAGCTAACCTGATGCGCAACGCTTTCGCTGATCCTCCACCTGCTTCAGCACCCGCCCCAGCCCCACCTCAGCATTCTACCCCTGCCCCGAGTACTCAGGACAACCAGCAACATAAGCGGAAGGATAGCTACCAGCATCCCTTCGGTAACAACAAACGTGGCAGACATGGCAACCACCACCACTCTAGCGGAGGCAACCCTCCTAGGCCTGCTGATCGGGCCCCACTTCCATTCATACCCAGGCCCAGGTTCGAGGTATTTACCACCCTCAACACCACCTATGAGAACGTCCTGGTGCGTGAAGCCCCCATCATCCCCAAGCCACCCCCCCGGAGACCATCCAACAAGCCAATGCCAAACACGGGGGTCTTCTGCCGCTTTCATCAATTCAGCGGCCATGACACCGAGTCTTGTGTTGCGTTGCGCAACATAATTAAAGGGCTCATCAGGGAGGGTAAGCTGGACAACTATGTGCGCAACATACCAGCCCCGCCTAACCCTCACCAACGACAAATCAACATGATCTCCACCATCAGCGGAGGTCCTACCCTGGCTGGCACCGCCAACAATTCCATCAAACATTATGTCCGCTCCACCTATGCGCACCAGGTCTTCACCACCGAGCAGGGACGATTGCCAAAGACCCACAGGACTGGCTGGGCCCCCATTACCTTCTGCGAGGAGGAGGAGCGTGGTGTTATCCTCCCCATGACGATCCACTCATTATCCGGGCTGACATTTCTAACTTCGACGTTGGGCGTATCCTAGTGGACACTGGCAGCTCGGTCAGTGTGATGTTTGCCGAGTGCTTCAATGAACTCCAGGTCCCGCCTCACCTACTCGACCGAAGCATCACACCCCTTGTGAGCTTCTCGGGTGATGTGGTCCAGCCCATCGGCAGCATTCATCTCCCCATCTCAATTGGGGCCGCACCCCAGCGGACGACGATCACCACCCCCTTCCTTATCGTCGATTGCCCCACAGCCTACAACGTCATCCTCGGCCGCTCAGCCTTGGCCCAAATGAAGGCTTTTATTTCCACGCATATGCTGCTGTTGAAGTTTCCCACTCCTAATGGCCCAGGCACGGTGTGCGGCGACCAACTCGGAGCCCGAAGCTGCTATGCTTCAGCCGTCAAATCCACCAATCGCCAACGAAGGAGTGAAGCCCTAGCAGTAACCAAGGCTCCCGCCCCTCCTCAAGCTGGCACAGAACCACCTGAAGACCCAAGGGAGGAGTCCATCGCACCACAGGCCGAACCTATGGAGGACCTGGAGCTAGTTACCCTCCATGACGATATCCCGGATCGACAAGTCTGATCGGCACCTCCATCTCGCCAGAGCTTCGCTCTGACTTGGTCGCCTTCCTCCGCCTCAACTCCGAAGTCTTCGCATGGTCCTACAATGACATGCCTGACATATCACCAGACATCATATCCCATCGGCTTAGCGTCAATCCTGCCGTCATACCAGTCCGACAGAAGCGTCGCGCTTATGATCCCGAGCGCTATGAGGCCATGAGGGCGGAGGTGGAACGATTGAGTAGCATCGGATTCATCAGGGAGGTTGACTATCCTACATGGCTGGCTAATGTCGTGATGGTCCGCAAGCCAAGAAAGGGCTGGCGCATGTGTGTCGACTACACTAACCTTAATCGGGCCTGCCCAAAGGACAGCTTCTCGCTACCCCGCATTGACCAGCTAGTCGACGCCACAGCCGGCCACGCCCTCCTTAGCTTCATGGATGCTTATTCAGGTTACAACCAGATCTTCATGCACCCCGAAGATCAGGCCCACACCTCTTTCATTACGGACCGCGGCCTCTACTGCTATAAGGTGATGCCCTTTGGCCTCAAAAACGCCGGGGCTACTTATCAGCGTCTGGTGAATCAGCTCTTTGCCCCATTGATTGGCAATACCATGGAGGTCTATGTCGATGACATGCTAGTCAAGAGTCGCACAGCTGACCAACACATCCCTCACCTCTCTGCCATGTTCGCCATCCTGAAGCAGTACAAAATGAGGCTTAACCCCACCAAATGTGCATTCGGGGTGGCTTCCGGCAAATTCCTGGGCTTCATGATCAGCCAGAGGGGTATTGAGGCCAATCCAGAAAAGATCCAGGCCATCTTAGACATGACGGTACCTAAGACAGTCAAAGATATCCAAAGCCTTACAGGGCGTGTCGCAGCCCTGACCAGATTTATCTCCAAGGCCACTGACCGCTGCGCCCCATTCTTCAAGGCCCTTAAAGGCACCAAAAGAAACATCACCTGGACCGCTGAATGCGACACAGCTTTCAGCGAGCTCAAGGAGTATATGGGCCGGGCCCCTTTATTGTCAACCCCTGAGCACGGAGACATCCTCGTGATTTATCTCTCCATCTCAGCTTCGGCTGTTAGCTCTGTGCTCATCCGATCAAAAGATAACGCGGAACACCCGGTGCACTATGTTAGTAAAGCATTGCAGGATGCCGAAGTCCGGTACCCGGACATCGAAAAATTGGCGTTCGCCCTGGTCGTCTCGGCAAGACGCCTCCGACCATATTTCCAAGCTCACACCATCCATGTCTTGACCAACCAACCGCTCCGACAGGTGTTGCAGAACCCAGAAACTTCTGGGAGGCTGGTCAAATGGGCCATTGAACTGGGCGAGTTTGATCTTCATTACAAACCCCGCCCGGCCATGAGGGGACAGGCCGTTGCTGACTTCTTATCCGAATTCACGGAGCCTCAGGCTTCGGCAGCTATCCAGCCCACAACCGAACCCAATCCCCCTCCCAGCCAGGACCAAAATCCCCACCAAAGGCAATCTCGACCTAACCCAGCCCCTGTGGACCTTATTCGTAGACGGCTCTTCTAATGCCCAGGGCTGTGGGGCCGGCCTCGTTCTCATCTCCCCAGACAAGGTTGCCCTCGAGTACGCCCTTCGCTTCAAATTCCAAGCCTCCAACAATGAGGCCGAATACGAAGCACTCTTAATTGGTCTTCGATTAGCCAAAGAGATGGATGCCAGGCAAATTCAGATATTTAGCGATTCACAACTCGTGGTCCACCAGGTCAACCAGGACTTCACGGCTAAGGATGCCTCTGTGACGGCCTACCTCCAGCACGCTCGGCACTTGTTGGCAACCTTCCAAGCCCACTATATCAAGCAAGTGCCGCGCTCCGAGAATAGCCATGCCGATGCACTAGCCAGGTTGGCATCAGCCCTGGAGCAAGGAATGGGTCGCCACATCCACATCGAGTTTTTGGCCCAGCCCAGCACACAAGCCCCACTCATCTGCACTATTGATCACAGCCCTACATGGATGGACCCCATCCTCCAGTTCTTACAGAACCAAACACTACCGGCTAATCCGGCAGAAGCACGACGCGTTCGCCATCGCTCCGCCCATTACTTGATCATTAACGGCTCCTTATACAAGCGTGGTTTCAGCCTTCCTTACCTTCGATGCCTGACTCCAGAGGAGGGTCACTATGTCCTCCGAGAAATCCATGAAGGCATCTGCGGCAACCACTCGGGCGCACGCTCGCTAGCCCATAAGGCAATCCGCCAAGGATACTTCTGGCCTTCACTCCACACTGACGCCCAGGCCTTCACCCAGAAATGCGACAAGTGTCAGCGATTTGCCAACATCCCACAACTCCCGGCTGAACCGTTGACTGCAATGGTCAGCCCTTGGCCATTTGCCCAATGGGGACTGGATCTCATTAGACCGATGCCAAAGGGCAAGGGCCAAGTCAAGTATGCAGTTGTGGCCGTGGACTACTTCACCAAGTGGGCTGAGGCCGAGGCCTTGGCCACCATCACTGCGGCTCGCATCGAATCCTTTGTGTGGCAAAACATTGTATGTCGCTTCGGCATCCCCAACTCCATCGTCACCGACAATGGCCGGTAATTTGACAACGCCAAATTCAAATAATTTTGTTCCAACCTCAAGATTCGTCTGTGTTTCGCCTCCCCAGCCCATCCTCAGTCCAACGGCCAGGTCGAAGCCGTGAACAAAATCATCAAGAAGACCCTCAAGACAAAACTTGATAGAGCCAAGGGCTGCTGGCCAGAACTACTCCCAGAAGTACTCTGGTCCTACCGCACCACCTTCCGCACATCCACGGGTGAAACGCCGTTCTCCCTATCATTTGGAACCGAGGCCGTGGCTCCGGTAGAGATTGGCCAGCCCACATACCGAACCTCCACTTACGATGCCACGGCCAATGACGAGCAGTTGGCCCTCAACCTCGACTTCATTGAGGAACTCCGGGACCAATCGAGCATGCGCAATGCCGCATATAAGCAACGCATCGCCAAATACTATGACTCCCGAGTCAAGCCCCGTGCTTTCAAAATGGGGGACTGGGTCATGCGCAAGGTTTCCTTGGCTACCAAAAATCCTAACGAAGGTACCCTCGGCCCTACATGGGAAGGTCCTTACGAGATTATCAAAATCTGCCGCCCCGGCACTTATCAGCTTCGTGATTCCACAGGCAAGACGCTGCCTCACCCGTGGAATGCTGACCACCTCAAGTATTATTACAAGTAAACATATCTAGACCCCAGGACAATACTTTGGTCTTGATTCTTTACTGTAAGGTAGAAGCAAGGTATCTAGACCCTAAACCACTTGTACCTTCTGCCTTTCGGCACCTATTTAAATGAAATGCCTGACTCAGGCTCATTCTCATGAACTCACATTGTTATCATTTTTAACACAATTGATATCAAGCTAAGTTCATATCATAAATAAAAACAGCCTTGCTCCAGGCAAGGACAAATGTTCATACATAAGCAAAATAAACAAAACAAACAAGTGTTCCAACACAATCACTAGAGTACAAAATAGCTATAACACATCACGAAGGCAACGCCTTCAGGACTCGGTCGAAGGGGCATCCTCAGTAGCCGGCTCAGCCTCTGGTGTCGGGGCGCTAGCGTCAGCAGGAGGGGTCTGTGCGGGAGGCTCGCCACTGGTGTCAAAGTTAATCTCCACCGAGGGGTTGAACCTAACCAACCTATCTTCCCAGCGAAGCTGCTCATCAACCAGTCGGTCCATGATATAGCTCTTCAGCTCCTCCGAGGATCGGAAGGACTCAATCGCCTCGACTCGGGCAGCAGCCACCTCCTCGGCCTTCGACCTCTTCAGCTCCTCCACCTCCTTGGCCAGGGCCGTCTTTTGCACCAGTAAGGCGTTCTTCTCTCGGATGGCCTCCTGCGCCTCCGCCACTTTGCTCTTGGCTTGTTCATCCCGCCTCTTCAGCCTTTGGATCTCTTGTCAGCCTTGGCCATGCTGACGTACATCTCGCCAAAGGCCTGCAAAACAAAAACCATGTTAGTCAATCCACACATAAATGTTCCAACACAAATACATTCAAAAAGAGGCCTAAACACTTACATAGGCAGAGGTGAGGATCGTCTTTTGGGCCCGGTCAATGAAGGAAGAAGCTGGAGTCCTCGCCAGAGCCTCAGGGTCGCTCTTCACGCCTTCCAGGAAGACGTTCACTAAAGGCACCTCCTGCCAGTGCATAGCCAGGTTGACCTCCTTCTTCTGCTGGCGTAGCCTGCCGAAGTCTACCTTCTCTACCCCTTCAGCGAACACGTCCTCCATGCCGAAGGGTAGCTTCGGCGGTGCCTGCAGATCAAAAGGCGGCAGTCTCGGCCCTGACCCCATCACACGCTGATGAGCCTCCTCCAAGGCTTTCCTTTTCCCCAGCACGTCCGCGACCCGACCTTCATCATCATCCCTGGGTCATTTTCCAGCACTCTTCTCAGCTTTCTTGGCCCGAGACTCCCTCAGCCGCTTCTGCATCTCGGCCTCATCAATGTCTACGGCCACCTTCGTGCTCCCCCTTATGATGCCAGCCACTGTCAAAACAAACAAAGCAATTCTATTACTCAAACTCGCAAAGGTTCAGCACACAACAAAAAGATAACCCAGGTACTTACTTCCTTGCAGCAGTTCGAACTCAAACAAATTCTTCTGCGTGACTAGGTTCCCGCACTCACGCTCAGTCTCTGATAGCTGCGCCCTCACCCACTCAACCTCGTCTTCTTGCTCCTTGGAGATAGGGCCCCACTTCACTGAACCTGCATCAAGAGTTAGAAACTACTTAGCCATTTATACTGGCACAAAAAAAAATACAGAACTGAAAATAGGAGCCAAGACAACACAATCAGGCATTAGACAATCTTAAGGGATGGGGCCAAGGACCTATAGACTGG
Source organism: Prunus persica (assembly GCF_000346465.2). Classification (NCBI taxonomy): domain Eukaryota; kingdom Viridiplantae; phylum Streptophyta; class Magnoliopsida; order Rosales; family Rosaceae; genus Prunus; species Prunus persica. The sequence continues at coordinate 6,614,399 of NC_034009.1, forward strand.
AAGTGGGTAGGAATGTGCTGGACAACGCTCTTCCCTGGAGGACTCTCCCAGTCCCCGTAGGCCATGCACCACCTGTTCCTCCAGGACTTTTGCGTAGTGGGCTTGTGTCCAATAAAATAGCCTCTCTCCTTCGCCTTTCGGCAATTCGCCTGTACCCAGCCAAAATTCCCCTGCTGCTTCGAAATGGAGTACAAGTACATGAATTGCTCAAACGTTGGCTCCCCTAACCCAGCCAACCACCAGGCAATATACACCCCATGAAGAAGAATCCAAAAGTTGGGATTATACTGCCCCGGTGCATACCTCAACTTGGCCAACATCATCTGAACCCACGGATGAAACGGCAGTCTGAAGCCGTGCCGATACATATCTGTAAAAATCATCACGGAGCCATCCGAGGGATATCTGACTACATCGGCCTCAGTGGGTAACCTCAGGCCCACATAGGCTGGCACACAAAAATCTGTTCGTAGCTGGGCCAATTTCGCTTCTGTAAGTGTATTCCGCCTCGGCAACGGGACACCAACCCGGATGTCTAATCCCTCTGATACTGAAGCCACGGCTATACCCACAGACCCTGATGGTGATGCCTGGTTGCTCGAACCCACTTCTTGCGTTTGAGGCAAGGCTAGAACCCGATTTGCTATAGCCTCTAACTCTATATAATTTCTCTGCATCTCCCTATATGCAGCCGACCCAGAGTCTATTGATGGCTCAACCCTCTCACCCCCAGGCCCTATCATCCTACTTTCTATAGTGCCTTCTACCAGACCCTCTGTCTCTGAACTCTCCTCTTCAGAACATATATACTGGCTGGGCTCTTCACTCTCAGTATCATCCCCGCCGAAGGCAGGGGGGTCAAGACTTTCCCTATCAGAACTTTCAGACATCTACAAGTATGGAAAAACAAGAAAAAGGAACTAAATGTACATGCAGAGAGGATCGAACCACAACAACAAAAATTTGCCAAATCTTCATGCCAGGCAAGAATTCTACATATTCATACATATGTTCAACATGTTCATCATGTTCATGCTCATGTTCAACGTGTTCTTCCTAACCTTCAACATGTTCATGCAAAACAAGACATTTCAATTCAAAAGTTCAAGCGAAATAAGGTCTAACCTTGTTCGTACCACCACGTACAAGTCGCCGGAAATCACCTCAGCCACAAGCACCACCACAAAACCTTCGCCGGAAATCTCTTCTCCTCCTCCTCAAATTCTCACAATTTTTCTCAACTCAAGCCAAGTGTGATGCCTTCACCACCCAAGTTCCTATTAAATAGCCAACTAAGGGTACCACGCCTCGTTTCACGAGCAAACCCTAGCACCCTTTCATATTCCCTCCTAAATCCCTTATACCTACACACAATTTGAAATTCAATTGTCAAACTACACAATAAACCAAAAACAAACAAAAATTTTTTAGGGAAATAGGGGCCTTGCCGAACGGCAAGGCCCGTGCAAAAACAAAATGGAGGCCCTCAAAATTCCAAGTGTGCTAGCCTACTTCATAAGCCCAATCTTATTACAAGGCTAGGGCCCAAAATTGTTCAAATCCAAGACCCAAATTTTATCAAGGCACCCAAGTCTCATTTCAAAACATCATATAGCTGGGCTCGCCGAATGGCAAGACCCTGGCAGCAACAAATTGACTCACCTGCCGATTATGGACGGTCTAGCTCAACCCTGACGCGCCGAAGGTCCAGCTCCTCGGACAGCACTCTGTCTCGGCTCACAATCACACCAAACCACACCCTTGCCGACCGGCAAGGGCTGAGCAAACAAAAGGAGAAGCCCCCAATCACCTTAGCTCGAACCAAGGAACCTGCCCAGCTCCCCTTGCCTAAGCCAAAATACCTACAAGCCCACGAGAATCAACTTGCCGAACGGCAAGTCCTAGCCACAATCGATATGCTCGCAGCAGGAGGGGCTCGCAAGAAAATTCCCCCAACTCACCCTTGCCGAACGGCAAGGGTCTTCCCACCATCGGATCGTGCTCCAACAAACATATCTACAGACCCGGACAACTTTGCTATTCTACCCACCGAAGAGGGCAGCAACCTTACCGAATCTGCAACTTGAGCACGGGCAGCAGCCTTGCCGAATCTGAACAACAGCCCCAAAGGCTGAACCCAATCACCCTTGCGCAGCAGCCCCAAAGACCAGGCCGAGTCCTTCCCAATTCCAAGCGCACGGCTCCTTCCCAATCACCCTTGCCGTTCGGCAAGGGTCTTCAAAACCAAATCGCGTGCTGCTGCCTTGCCGAAGGCTCTAATCTCGTGCTGCCGTCTGACCGAAGTAGCTGCACAGCCTTGCTGCCGCGTGCTGCCGCTTACCGAAGCAACCTGCCCAGCACCTTTCGAAACAACTGCCGTCGCCAAGACCTGCCGATTGCTCGAAGATTTGATCGCAAAAAAATGCCCAGCTCTCCTTGCCGAACAGCAAGATCAAATTCCCAAGTTTTTGTTCTATACACCCAATTCCAAACCCTACCAAGGTTGCCGAATAAAACTTGCCGAACGGCATGGTGGCCACCCTCTTATTTGTATACCTCCTCCTCCCAAAACCCTAGGCCTTGTTACTTGCTGAAGCCCATCACGGGCCCAACTCTTTCCACATGCCCAAGCCCCAACTCAAGAAGGCCCGGCCATTCAAAACAAAAAATATGTGTATTGAGCTAGACCCTTGTCGAACGGCAAGGGCCATGGATGGTTTGTGGAGAAGCCTAACATTTTCAAGGCCTAGCTCCCAAGCTTTTTTTTTTAAAAAAAAAAAAAAAAAAAAAAAATTTGCTACACCCTTGCCGAACGGCAAGGGCCATGGAGAAGCTATGGAGGGTCCAAAAATTCCAAATGGCCCGGCCATTCCCAAAAAAAAAAAAAAAAAAAAAAAAGGAGCTAGACCCTTGCCGAACGGCAGGAGCCATGAAAGAATTGGAGTCTCCAAAATTTTCAAAGTACCCGGCTCCCCCGAAGGTCTGGCTCCCCTAGGGACCCAGCTCCCATCCTATCTGCAACATCCCCCAGTACCCAGGTACCCAGCTACCATGTGTTGACGCAACTCCTAGCTTGCCAACTTGGGGGACTAGGGAGTGCCCTGCGGCTCCCAATGAAGCTGGAATGCTCGGTTACAATTACAAAAACTCACAAGTTCCCAACCCAGAAGTTACTTCTCGACCGCGAACTTGGGGGACTACTGTTTACACCATAATGAACCGAGCAAACCCAGCATCAAAGCGACTAGCACCAAGGCAGCCACGCCTTCTCCCATGCCGAAGGAAGACACACTTTCGAGGTGCCAGACACCTGCCGAAGCTCTCAGCTACCAAACCTAATCTCCAGGACACGTGTCGTCACCACAACGGCTTGCACAAAGTCCCACATTGGAACTTTGTGCAAAGCTCCCACTTTCACTTCCCTATAAATAGGGAACAGTACCCAGGTAAAACCAAGAACTACTCTCCCACTTTTACTGTTACTCTGCCAGAATTACTACTTGTAACTGACTTAGGCATCGGAGAGCCTTCGGCCGGCACCACACCGGTGTCCGAAGCTTAACGATTGTTTCTCCTCTTTTTACCTTCTACAGGTCTCTCACCAACCCATTTCACCAAGGGCCTCAGCCCTCTTCTCTGCTGAAGACTCAGCACATCTAATCACTAAGTTGGACTCAATATTGGCCGGGCCATTTTGAGCATCAACAAAAACCATTGTCAAGATATATGAACTCAACTACACTAGAATTTTTTTAACAAATAAAACCATATAAAGAATACATACCAAGAAAGAGATACAGTGGAGCATGCACCATGACCTTGCTATTACAGGTCTGAAAAACAACTAAGAAAAATCAGTTTCAATCTCCTTCAACCACCAAAAATAACCAATAGGCACTAGATCTAACATTAAAACCTTCAATGAACCATAAGTTGCAACCGTACATGACAGAAAATTGATGAAATTGAAAGAAAAAATTTACCTTTTCTAGTGGATTTCAGTTTTGGAAAGGGATTTAGCGGCCTATGGTTTGGGGGGATCTGGCGGTTTCGGTATGATGAGAGAGAAGCATAACCAACCCGGAGACATAGCAAGAGATAAGATAGAGAGGAAAATGAGAGAGACACAGAGAGAGTTAGGTTTTGGGTTTCTGAGAGAACTAGCCAGAACAAGACTATCGAGTCTGGTACCAGATTAATACTGTTTTAGAGAAATCCTAATTGAATACACCCTAAGTGGGAAATGAAAGGACACAGTTTTAATATTTCAGATATTTTTTCTTCACAAACCGCGACCAAAACAGTTAGTCGCTAAGTTACAGCAAATATTTGGGCGGGTCTCACGAATTTTTTTCGCGGCATCTCACATTTGGAGACGATGCAAGAAAACTTAGACATGAAACATTTTCGTCGCCAATAATTTGAAGCTTAAGGGCAACCAAAAATGCGTTTGGTTGCTAATTCATCACCTAGCGACCAAATATTTTCGTCGCCGTAACAAAATATTTTTTCGTAAATCAATTTATACACCCGACGAAATTTTTGGCGACGAATTAAAAACTTTTGTCGCATATAACCTCGTTTGGCGACCAAAATTGGGTTGGTCGCTAAAAATTTGGTCGCAAAAGAAGTTTTTCCTTGTAGTGAGGGTTTGGCATATACTTCCGATGCATAGATACATGGAACACATCATGCACTCGAGACAGTTCTGCAGGTAATGCAAGTCTATAAGCAACCGGTCCGATGCGTTCAGTAATCTCATAGGGTCCAATATAACGAGGGCTTAACTTCCCACGTTTCCCGAATCTCATCACACCCTTCCAAGGAGATAACTTCAGGAACACCCAATCCCCAACTGCAAATTCGAGATCTTTGGACCTATTATCTGCATAACTCTTCTGTCGGTCTTGTGTGATCTTCAGCTTCTCTTTAATCATCTTCACTTTTTCGGTTGTTGCTCGGATACTTTCCACCTTTTCTAATTTCTTATCTCCCACTTCGTTCCAACAAATAGGAGTCCTACACTGTCTCCTGTATAACGCCTCATAAGGAGCCATCTCTATACTCGCATGATAACTGTTATTGTATGCAAATTCCACCAAGGCAAGGTGAGTATCCCATGAATCTTTCATCTGCAGTATGCACGACCTCAACATATCCTCCAAAGTCTGAATAGTTCTTTCTGATTGTCCATCAGTCTGTGGGTGAAAAGCTGTGCTGAACCGCAACCTAGTACCCATAGCTTCCTGCAAACACTTCCAGAATCGAGAAGTGAATCGGGCATCTCTGTCCGATACAATGGACACAGGTGCTCCATGTAACCTCACAATCTCGTCCACAAAAAGTTTTGCCAACTTCGTCAGAGAATAAGTTTCCTTAATAGGTGGAAAATGGGCGGACTTGGTGAGTCTATCCACTATCACCCAAATTCCATCATGTCCCTTGGGAGTGCGTGGAAGCTTGAAAACAAAATCCATGGTAATGTGTTCCCACTTCCATTCAGGAATTGGAAGCGGTTGCATAAGCCCTGAAGGTTTTTGTCGCTCCGCTTTCACTTGTTGGCAAATCAAGCATCTACTTACATACTTGGCAATGTCTCCCTTCATATGCGGCCATGAGTAATATTCCCGTAGGGTTCGATACATCTTGGTGCTTCCTGGATGCATAGTGTAAGTGGAACAGTGAGCTTCCTCCAGGATTTCTCTTTTCAGATAATCATTCTTAGGTACACAGAGGCGAGTTCCTGTTACCAACGCCCCATCTCCCCTTACTGCATAATCTTTCCGTGAACCACTTTCTACTTCTCCCCTTATTCTAAAAAGTGTTGGGTCTTCTAACTGGGCTTCAATTATCCGCTCCACCAAAATAGGTCTCACATGCAAACTAGCAAGTATTCCACCCTGTTGCGTCATTTCCAGCTCCACACCATCCTTCCGTAGTTCCACTAACAATGGAAGATATGCCGTTCTGAGATGAGCCAAACTTCTCGTAGTCTTCCTACTCAGTGCGTCTGCTACCACATTAGCTCGGCCTGGATGATACTCAATAGTGCAATCATAGTCCTTTATCAATTCCAACCAACGCCGTTGTCTCATACTAAGCTCCTTTTGAGTGAAGAAGTACTTAAGGCTTTTATGGTCAATGAAAATCTGACATGTCTCACCATACAAATAATGCCGCCAAATCTTGAGGGCGAACACTACAGTGGCAAGTTCTAGATCATGTACCGGATAATTCTGCTCATGCTTCTTGAGTTGCCTTGAGGCATAAGCAATCACCCGATCATGTTGCATCAGAACACATCCCAAGCCTTGCAAAGATGCATCACTGTAGATCACAAAATTTCCTGCATTATCCGGGAGAGCCAAAACAGGTGCGGTGGTTAATCGCTTCTTTAATTCCTGAAAACTTTGTTCACATTCTTCCGTCCACTCAAATGCAACATCTTTCCTTGTCAACCGTGTGAGAGGTGCTGCTATCGAAGAAAACCCTTCCACAAATCGACGATAGTAGCCTGCCAATCCCAGAAAACTCCGTATTTCTGTCACACTGGTGGGTTGTACCCAATTCACAATAGCTTCAACTTTCTGTGGATCCACATAAATCCCTTCAGTTGAAATTACATGCCCTAGAAATACCACTCTGTCCAGCCAGAACTGACACTTACTAAATTTAGCATAAAGCTGCTTCCTTCTCAAGGTTCTCAATACCAACCTCAGATGCTTCTTATGCCCTTCCAAAGTCTGGGAGTAAACCAAGATATCGTCTATGAACACAATCACGAAGTGATCCAAGTATGGTCGGAACACTCTATTCATGAGATCCATAAACGCTGCTGGAGCATTCGTCAGTCCAAACGGTATCACCAGAAATTCATAATGTCCATACCGTGTTCGGAACGCGGTCTTAGGAATATCCTCTTCCCTGATCCTCAACTGGTGGTATCCTGATCTCAGATCGATCTTAGAAAAATACTTAGCACCCTTCAACTAATCAAACAAATCATCAATCCGAGGCAACGGATACCGGTTACGTATCGTCACCTTATTCAGCTGCCGGTAATCAATACATAACCTCATGGTTTCATCTTTCTTCCTCACAAACAACACAGGTGCACCCCACGGTGAAACACTGGGTCTGATGAACCCAAGATCCACTAACTCCTGTAATTGAATCTTCAACTCCCGAAGTTCAGCTGGTGCCATCCTATAGGGGGTTAGATAAATAGGGTTGGTGCCCGGAAGAAGTTCAATAGTGAACTCAATTTCCCTTTCAGGGGGTAAACCAGGGAGATCATCTGGAAAGACATCAGGAAAATCACAAACAACAGGAATATCTTCCAGATTTAGGGCGATCTCTCGAGTATCAATAATATGCGCCAAATACCCTTCACATCCCTTCTTGAGTAACTTCTTGGCTGTAATAGCAGAAATTAGACAAGTAGAGAGAACTCTACGCTCCCCACGGAAGGTAACTTTAGGTTGCCCTGGACTCCGAAGCGTTACTTCTTTCTTGTAACAATCCACTGATGCATGATGTTTCTCCAGCCAATCCATCCCCAAGATAATATCCAAATCCACCAAGTCTAAAGGAATTAAATTCGCTTCCAACCATGCCTCATCCACTTGGACAAAACAATTTCTGAATACCCGATCTGCATACAAGACTTCTCCCGTAGGTAGGGAAATACTAAAGCTCCCTATCATAGGTGTGGGTCTAATACTGACATACGGTATGAAATTGTGTGCTACAAAGGAGTGTGTGGCCCCCGGGTCAATTAAAACACGTGCAAGATAACCAAAAATCAGAATCATACCAGTAATCACATCCAGGGTAGCATATGCTTCCTGCTGAGACATAGAGAACACACGGGCCTGAGTAGTGGAGCGCCCAGGTTGACCCCTTGATTGCCTACCACCTCTGCCTCTAGAAGATGACGATGCCCTACTACTGGATGACCCTGTTGCAGAGGAAGAAACACCACCTTGATTCTGATTCTGACCCAAGATACCTTGCCCCAGCTGGGCCCCAGTTCCCTGATTCACTGCATCATTCTGGAGTATAATTGGGCAGCTTCTCTTAGTATGCCCCACTTGCCCACAAAAGTAGCATGTCAGGCTACTACTCTGGCTCGGTCCACCTCCCTGAGTGTAACTGGGACAATCCTTCGCAATATGCCCAACTTGCCCACAATGAAAACATGTCAACCCAGTGTACCTAGAAGGAGCCTTGGCTGTGCTAGCTACAGACTGTGGTCCCGAATACTGAGTCCAAGCCGAACGAGAACCAGATCTCCCACTGCTAGAACTAGATCCCCGTCCTCCTGACTATCCTCCACTAGCCGAACTGGAACTAGATCCTCCCCTCTTTGATGGACCCTGACTGGGCCCACCAATTCCTGGTGTATCCCTACTGCGCCTACCCACATTTCCACCAAGTTTTCTTGACACCCTTGCCGCTGCCTGAGCCAAAGCTCTCATGTTTGGATATGTGTTAGCGGTAACCACTGCCTGGATTTCCCACCATAAACCTTCCTCAAAGCGTCTACATCTGTCTTCCTCTGTAGCCACCAACTCTGGAGCAAATCTGGACAACTCATTAAATTTGTGTTCATATTCCACTACTGACATAGACCCCTGTTTCAAGTAGAGAAACTCTTACTTCTTTGCCTGTTTATAAGAAGGTGGGTAAAACTGATCTGAAAATACTCGCTGAAATTCTTCCCAATTTATGGCAGCCGGATTTTCATAACCCCTTTTTACTGCTTTCCACCAATGATACGCATTTCCCTTGAGTAGAAAGGTGGCCAAACGGACTCTATCCTCAGCTGGACATTCCAGGACCTCAAAGATTCTCTCCACATCAGTAATCCATAATTCTGCTTCCGCCGGATCTGTACTACCCAGGAATTCTTTAGCTCCAAGTTCCTTTACTCTCTTAATTTCCGAACTTTCCGTACCACGCCTTCCCCGTAAGGCTGTAGCCATCGTGCGAGTAAACTGGCTGAGCACATGCCTCATATCCAAAGCATTATCTCCAGCAGGTGGAGATGGTGAAGGTGAAGGTAGTGGTGGTGAAGGAGGGGGTGATGGAGATGGAGGTGAAGGGTTCGGCCCCCATCTCTGCCCACGGCCTCTTGTTCTAGCTCTGCGAGCTGACATGATTCTACACAAAGAAATCATGAAATCATTAGATCAACAATGCAGCAAAAGTGCAATAGTTGAAGGAAAATGAACCTAATGCTCTGATACCAAGCTGACCGGACCCGCCCCGGAATTTCCCGAAGACCGAAGCGGACCCCGTCTTGATCCCGACATCATCCCGATGCCGGGCCCACCTACTAAGAAATCGAGACTTTCTACCAAAATTTTGGCAGAGTCTCCCCTACAATTAAAACAATCCCAACAAAATTTACTCAACCTGCAACATACCCACAAAATAATAATCCCAACCAGCAGCATGCTTTCATACAACTACAAGTCATACTAGAGTGGCCTCCGGCCTCACAAGTAAAATCTATCATGGCAATACAGAGCATCTACTGAATTTAGATTACAAGAACAGTTGAGTAGAAGAATTTACACAGTTCCTAACTAGAAAGATGCACCGATTGAGCTTCGTACACCACTCGTACACTTCTTGGGGCGACTACTGGCTGGGGGGCGCAAAACAGAAAACATGTGAGTGGACAAAAACCAGATTTGTAGTTAAAAACAACATAGTAACCCCACCATGTAAAAATAATGCTCAAGTCATGCAGGTTCACAATTCAATAAGAAATTACTCAAAACATGCTTTAGTAAAACTCATCTAAAAACATCAGTTATCTCTTTCAAAAAGAACCCCATTCTCTCAAACTTACCACTCCTGTCAAACTATTAAACAGACTCCAATTCCTTTCACACTCAACTATACATATTCAATAAATATACATATAAATATATATATATAACTATAAATAGCTATACGATATACTCATCACACCACCTAGGTACCGGGGGAAACAATCCAACTAGGAGATCGTTTGACTAGTCCGCAGGATTTCCAGGTGCTATCCTGTGTCTAGGGATGAGCGGTCCAACCGGGGGACGAAACTCCAAAGCTCACACACCGGAACATCCAACGCCATGTGTAGCTCCCAAACTATGTCCTACGCGCGCAGACTGGATCATCACACACCGGAACATCCAACGCCATGGTGATGACCCTAAACTCTATACACAGTCTTTCCGTAAGCCGGAACATCCAACGCCGCTTACGGAAAGTGTCTCACACGCCGGAACATCCAACGCCGCGAGTGAGACCAGTAACTGGGGAAGGTACTTACGTAGTGTAATCCCACAACTTCTCTCCAAAATCACATTCTTCCATATTACCCTCCAACAACCCAAATATCTCATCTAAAAAGAGTATATATATAAAAATATACTCCCCCACAATCCATATATAAATTACACTCTCAAAACCCAAAATGCCAAGCTCACAATATATTGCCAATTGCTATACAGCCATCAAAATTAACTCATGCATATAATATATAAAATCCATGAGCCATTAAAACATTATGCAAAATCTTTCATCAATTAAAACTAGGCACATGATTAAAACAAAGTCCACTCACAAGTATTCCCTCGCTGCCTGACCACGTGAAGGTCCTGCTTGCTGCGTGCGTGCAGTCGAAATACCTATTTCGAGATACGAACCGTTAATTAATATAAAAACCACGTCTAAGCGGAAATTACAAATTAAATGCTTAACTCCCCAAATTTCCCATACGTGCACGTTGAGGAAGGCATCCTAAGGTTCGATTACAGGTTTAGGAAGCGTTCACAATTTTCACGATTATCGCTAACCCGCAAACTTTGCATTTTTGAATCGGAACATCCGGGGCTCCGATTCAGAATTCGTGAAGTCCCATACGGTCCTAGAAATTCCTAGAACAACATATTTTAATTCGGAAAAGATCTAACGGTCGGAACCTATCGAACCCGGATAACGCACAATATGCGAAAATCCGTTCGATAGCCAAACGATATCCGAATCGAGATCCGCGAATTCCTATGCGCTCGTAACAACCTAAGGATCTCATCGGGTTAATTTACATTCTCATCAGACTCGCCCACGCGCCGCCACACGCGCCGGCAGCGCGTGGGTGTGCAGAGTAATTCCGGTGACAGAAAAACTCCACACCCGAGCTCACCCTTCCTACCCTAGCTTCTACTCGAGGTCAGGATCACTTCACTCAACTACGAGAAGCTCCAATTCGGCCAGCAACTGGCCGGAATTTCATTTTGAAATTCGGCCCAAAACCTAGGTTTTCTAATCGGTTTTCCAGACTCAAAATCGATCAAAACCTATACAATCAACAGCTAGAACTCGAAAAATGGATGAGAAACCATACCTCAATCACCTGGTTTGGGCGGCGGAGGCGGCGGCGCGACGACTGGAAAGCTCCGGTTCAAAACCGTCGAGCTCGCGGCCAGAATCTGTAGTTTCCGACGGGGAAAACGGCCAAGCCTTGATCGGGACGACGGGACGAGTCGATCGGGACCGGTCTCGGGTCCTGCCGTGGCCGGAACTGAGCGAACCGAGGAGAGAGAGAGTGAACGTCGGGGGGAGAGAGAGACTGAGGAGAGAGAGAGGGTCGCGCGAGAAGAGAGAGAGAGAACTGAGAAAAAATCTGATTTTTACCAAATTTTTTTGAAATATTTACAAGTTTGCCACTGACACTATTTTGCCCGTAACTTTTTCGTTACAACTCCGATTCAAGCCTACCGCAAGTCTACGAATTCGTCTCAGTACCATCTACCCGGAAATACTACTCGCGGTACCAAAATCCTTCCGAAGAAGAAAGTGACCGATTTACCCCTATCTCAAGGGTAAATTCGTAATCTTATATATATCGATTAAAATAAACATTTAATTTGGAGTCAGGGTGTTACATAGGATTTGCTTCAGTGTTGGAAGGAAATTTTCCACTTTCATTAACAGCCAAAGAATTAGTTCATTTGGAAATATGACTGTTGTGCTAATGGTACCTCCAAGTTCCAACAAAGCAATGAAGAGAGCAACCAGCAAAAGAGATTTGGTAAACAGGTACATGTTTGGCCTATTGAAAAATGTGAATCAAGAAATGGGAATGGAGCAAGAACTATTAATGAAAGTTAATTGTCCATAGGTTACAAGGCTCTCATTTATATAGAGCTATAAACACTGACAGTAACCTAGTATTCCTCGTTGAATTGGGAAAAACAAATAAAAATTTGGCATTACCACAACTTAACCAAGATCAGAAGAAATCCAAAAGATTAATTAAGTTTTAGGTTGAAATCTTTATCGTGCACTTTTTTTTTCCCTTTTTTTTTTTGGGGAGTTTTTTAAAATGATAAAATATTTGATTATAAAAGGCAGATTACTCCCAAAGGTGATCAATTTTATTGCAAAAGATAGAAGATGTTGGAAGATAACTATTAAGCGTTGAGGGATATGGATTTAACAAGATTATGAATATATCATAGCTACTAGTAAATGTTTTGAAATCCAAATGTAGATAATTATGTTTAAATGTTTTGAAATCCATTTGGGTGATGCCGGCTGCTTGGCCCACAAGTTCTTTTCTCACTCCTACTTGTATTAGGAAAAAGGAAACCCTATATAAATAATCCACTCCACCAACACATCCAAAATAGAAACAAATGGCTCTCATTCGACAACGCCGCCAGCTTAATCTCCGCCTCCCCTTGCCCGAACCCTCTGAGTGCCGCCCATGTTTCTCCGTTCCCCTCCCTCCCATCACCGCCATCACAAACAACTCTTCCTTCGGCACTATCTCCGCCGCCGATCTCGAGAAACTCCAAGTCCTCGGCCACGGTAACAGCGGCACCGTCTACAAGGTAAATCACAAGCGGACATCCACGACCTACGCTCTCAAACTCGTCCATGGCGACTCCAACGACCCCACAGTACGCCGTCAGCTCTTCCGCGAGATGGAGATCCTCCGCCTCACCGACTCTCCCCACATTGTCCGCTGCCACGCTATCTTTGAGAAGCCGTCGGGAGATATCGGGATCCTCATGGAGTACATGGACTCCGGCACCCTCGAGACCTTGCTTAAAGCCCAAGGCACCTTCTCCGAGCCCAATCTTGCCCCCGTCGCCCGCCAAGTTCTTAACGGCCTCAACTACCTCCACACCAACAAGATCATCCACCGCGACATCAAACCCGCCAATGTTTTGGTGAACAGCAACATGGAAGTGAAAATCGCCGACTTTGGCGTGAGCAAGATCCTGTGCCGGACCTTGGACGCCTGCAATTCCTACGTGGGTACTTGTGCTTACATGAGCCCGGAAAGATTCGACCCGGATACTTACGGCGGCAATTACAGTGGCTACGCCGGTGACATATGGAGCCTAGGGCTGACCCTGATGGAGCTTTACATGGGTCACTTTCCGTTGTTGCCTCCCGGTCAGAGACCCGACTGGGCCACGCTTATGTGCGCCATATGTTTCGGAGAGCCGCCGAGCCTGCCAGAGGGGGTGTCGGAGGAGTTTCGGAGTTTCATGGAGTGTTGCTTGCAGAAGGAGTCCGAAAAGCGATGGACCGCCGCTCAGCTTTTGACCCACCCGTTCATCTCTAAAGATCCGAGTATATCCGTTTCCTGATGGGTTGCTGGATTTGTACACGAGTTACCGTTTGTAGGGTTATGAGTTTTGTTTGTAAGGTTCTGAGTTTTGTGTATATACTGGGCCGGATCCGGATCCGGATTCAGATTCTTTCTTTATGAAATTACTTAATTTCCTTTCAATCTTTTCAAGTTGATGATGTGCATCCTACTGTTTATCTTTAATTAAACTTGATTAAGAGAATGCAAATCAAATTCTCACTGATTCTTTCAATTGATTCTGGCTAAAACATCATCAAGTTAATTAACTGACTTTCCAAGTAACTAGAAAGGTCAGAGTTGTCGCAAATACTTAGAATTTGAAATTGGCGAGGAATTGACCAACCTTACTAGCTTAGCTGTACAAGACTAGACTAATCAATTTGGATCTATATTGGAAGATAGAAGGAATTAGCAGATAGAGTTTATTTAGAAACCCAAACACGATTAAACTAAGCAAAAAGCTTGTAGCTCAAGTGATTAAAAGTATTTATCTATTCATCTTAGGTCATATACCCGTGGCTCATCGATATTAAAGACACTCACATGAAATTAAACAATTTTGACTTGTTTTTCCACCTATATGAAATTTCAGAAGACAAACCCCAGAAAAAGATTAATTTTGTACCCCAGAAAAAATACATAGGGTCGTACTTGAGCATCGGGGTGAAATATGTACATTATGTTTTATTATAGAATTGTATCTTCATCTGGTAATATGTCTATATCATTCATTGCTGATGAAAAGGTTAAAGGGAACACATTTTCAAGTCCTGCATGATGCATGGAAATTGAAGAAAAAAGAAACCTAAACACACTTCGTTTAACATTTTAAGAGCAATCATCTATGTTTTATTTGGACCAGCACCACGGTACCAGAAATATAAGGAGAAAAGAAAAGCAAGAATTTGGAAAAATTGCATGGAAACCAAATGAATAATAAAACAGTAATATAGGGGTGTGAGCCCTCTGGCTAGGGCAAATTGGTGAGATAGCATTCTGGAGCAAAGCCTTGAGGGAATCTCTTTGTGTCTGTGCAGTAATTGTAGATCATATAATTATTTTGCACCCATGCCATCTTCCCTTGATCTGAATAATCAAGCTTCTCCCAGTACCATGCTCCTTTGTTGGCATTGGAATTTGGAGAATTTGAATCACAAGAAGAAGTTCCATAAGACCAAATGCAACCATCAGCATTGAAATTCATGTAGGATGCAGTGAAGGGTGATTGGGTCCAATCTATCTTCACCAGTCCACCTCTTGTGGCCCAGTTATCAGCATTCCAGAGACTGGAGTATAACCTCATAGGCTGGTAGTTGGGGAATGGAATACCATAAGACTCAAGGTTCTTGAACTGCCTAATGGGGAGGCCATCAACCAAGAAGCTACATATACATGCAAGAGTATTATTAACCAAAATGCAAAGATTTGTATGTTTGTGAATTCATAGTAATTCATCACATGATGTGACAATTGTGATATGTTAATAATCAATACCATATGAAGCTCTATAACATTATGTCACACTAGGTTTGAGATTTTACTCTACCCTGGGTACGCGGCGTGGCAAGAATGTGATCAATATTAATCATTGGAGGACATATTAATTTTTACATCATGTGATCAGCTAATACATAAATTCAAAATTAAATGCAGTTTATTTAACATTTTATGTTTACTTACATGATGTTTTGGGGATTCCAAAGTATAGAGTACGTGTGAAAATCTGCAGTGGGGTCAAACCAAAGGTAGAATTGCTGCTCTCTGTTGCCCTTGCCTTGGCAGAACACATTAGTATGAAGTATGTAAGGGTCACCACTAAGGTTCCCCAAGAATTCAAAGTCTATCTCATCATGATATGAACCTGTTGAGGATAACTGAAACAGAATACCACAAGTATCAGAAAACACATAAACTCTGCAATACATGTGTAAAAATGCATTTAATTCTCAGGAGACTTACATAGAAGGTAGTGACAGTGCCAGCAGAGTTTCCAGCAACAAGCTTAATTTGCATATCTATCTTTGCATATAGATATTGATTATATGACTCAAAAGCTGAGCCACTAACATTGTCAAGAGAGACAGTTAGGAGCTCTCCATTGTTGAGCATTTTAGAATGATCATCCCCTCCCCATGTTATGTAAAAATCTTGATAAAACTTGCCACAAAATGCAACCCTAGAAGTGCTGATTATGGAAAGGAAAAGCAGTAAAATGGCGGAAACATTCGAAGCAGAAGCAGAAACCATTGCTTGATGTAGAATTTGGAAAAACAGAAATTTAATTTGAGTGGTTTTGGCAGACTGATTTCTTTTTTCTTTTTTCTTTTTTTTTCTCTTTTTTTGAGAGAGGAAGGCTGCTTATTTATAATCGTGACGATGTGCAAACCATAGTGTGTGGCAACAACAAATTGATTTCGTGGCTTACATTTTAATCAATCATAGATTATCGAAGTTGCCCTTTCGTTGATGGTTTATGATTTTTATATTCACAAACCATGTCAATAGGAGAAAACCAGAAAATAAATAAGTATTTGACTTGCTTTCAGAAAGTTCATGTCACTGGGAAACTATGAGCCAAGACTAATATAGGCTCGAACGTGATGGGCACCCAGCTTATAGAAAGCAGCTAGCCAGCTAGCTACTATCACAAGTACCAGTTGTTTCCCACCTGTGTAACAAACCATTCGTTGACACATGCATTGAACTAGCCAGTGGTTTACTTGTCTTGACTTTTTGAGAGTTTAATATTTGTTTATTTATTTATCTGCCTCTTGATTTATTATGCATGTATATTGTGGTAATATTTACCCACAGACCCGGTGTGTTTCTTTAATAACAATCACATCTAATCGTTGTGGAACTAATTCTAAGAACTCCAATTTGTATTTATGGAGGGAAAGAAAATTTACATAAGATTCATTAATTTGTATGCTTAAACGATAAATCTTAAAAAAGCAGTAGATTGATTTCTAGATTGCTACTCCATTGAATTTGTTAGATAAATAATTAGAGTTTTATGGAATAGTGGTGTGGATTCTATTACCTTAGTTATTCTTCTCATTAATTTAATATTTATTTTAGTTTATTGTCATTTTCATATTTTTTTATACTCAATTTATTTCTCTGTTTCAACCAACTAACCAACCGAATCAACTAGGTTAGTAATTGAATTAATTAGAGTTTTGATTAGTTTTCTATCTTTTTCACGTAATTCTTTTGGATACGACTTCATTCTTACACATCTATATTACATTCGATCATGCGTTTGCGAGTTTATAAATTTCAAACAACACCATTTTGGGGACAATACTTATTCAAAGCCTTTTATGAAAGATGTGGGCATTAGAGGTGGAGTTCTGGAGTTGATTTTTCAATGTATCACCTCAATTAAGTATCAAGTCATTCTTTATGAGTATAAGCAATTGGGGGAGGGGAAGTTTTTACACAGATATTTTTTGGTGGTTGAGGGCTACGAACACTATCCACATCGGTGCAGGTGGAAGAACTCAACCAACTGAGCTATACTCCACTGGCACTACCAAGCTAGCCATTCTTAATAGAGAAGTTACTGAGAGTTTATATTATGTATGAAAAATTTGTCTCATATATAGAAGGTTGTGGATGCTAAGCAGCAGTAGAAATCAATTAAATTAGAAGAGCTGGTCCTGAAATCTCCCATTTTTGTAGATGATCTCATCCTCTCTCCCAAGAAGCCATCAGCTATAACAGACCTAACTGGGCCAGACACAACAGCCCAAGGTTTGGGCCATGGTCAAGCCCATTAAACAGGCCACTGCCTCATATAAGCCCAATAGGGCCGAGTTGACATCAGTTGAGAGCATAGCCTCATCGGGGAGGTGTACTCTTCAACCATGACTCACTACTAAACCGAGCTCACAGATTTACAGGGGTCACCATCATCTACGGATGGATCGCAACCATTTCTCTAGACAGGAAGAGTTTTGCGGCTAGGAATTGTAATTGAATTCTGATTTGGTGTAAAAATGATCCTTATGTTGGCGGCACATAGCACTAGAACTTCGATTGTGTTTATTTCTGAGTCCGATCTTTTGATTAATTACATATATATAATTGGCGCTCGAAGCCAATCCAAGTCCAAACAAGAGCCGCCAAGTGGCCCAATATTAAAATGACCAAGGGTTATAAAGACTAGAAATGTGTTATTATTTTTTTATATAAAAATTTTAAGATTGCATTCATAATTCAGTCAAAAAATTCACTAGTCACAAAGGGCTATTACAATAACGAAGGGATCAAACATCGAAATTAAGATAATATGGTGCGCCTCCACTAACGATTACGCAAGATCGAAGAAACTTTAGCATAGGCATCTCAACTAAGATTGCAAACTCAAAAAAAGAAAAAAAAAGATAAAACTTAAAAAAACAATACAAATAAAACTCTCACAAAGGAGAGATGAAAAGTTATTGCAAAGAAGAGGTGAAAGGCTCTCACAAAAGGAGAGATGAAAACTGCACAGAGAACCCAAAGAGTCTCTACGATTTATTCCAAACATAAAGAAACCGCAAAAAGGATGTTGGTGGGGATCCAATGCTGAAACGCGGGTGGAGATCCAACACCTAGATGCAGCCACACATGTGATGGTTGAAGGAAAATCATAACAAAACAAAAACAAATAGGGAAAACTTTGTCTATGAAAATGGGAGAATGGGAGAATGGGAGAAGGGGAGAAGGGAGGAAGAGAAGAGGGAAAGAGGGGATGAAAAACAGTCCCACCTCCCCCCTTCTCCCTTCAATTCAAAGTGAAATGACTCTAGGAGTGTTTTTTCACTCAAACTTTCTTTTCAAAGCCAACACCTTACAATTCCATACCATAAACATCATAATGTACTATAAATAACATTTTTACAGTAAACAACGGCATTTTCTATCTCACATATTACACTAATTGTAAGAAATATCAAATACCCTTTTTTTTTTTTGGACGAATCAAATACCCTATTTTAAACATCTCAATAAATTTAATACATAAATAAGTAGCTTTTGCAAAATTTGGTTGCAAGATTAGAGTCTAAGATTTGTTGGCTGTGCATTCTGGAGGGAGGCCCTGTGGAAATCGCTTTGTGTCTGTGCAATAATTGTAAACCATGTAATTCTTTTGCACCCACTGAAGCCTCTCTTGGCCGGTGGAGTCTAATTCTTCTGAGAGCAAAACAGACCTGGTTGAGTTAGAATTTGAAGAAGTGCAAGAAGTGGAACCAGAGGACCACCATACACAGGCATTGTCCGCATTGAAATTCCTGTATGAAGCAGTGAAAGGAGCTTGGGTCCAATCTGTCTTGACCAGACCTCCTCTTGTAGCCCAGTCATCAGCGTTCCAGAGGCTTGAATATATCCTCATGGGAAAGTTCTTTGGGTATGGAACACCAATCGACTCCGAGTTCTTGAACTCTCTAATGGGTGTGCCATCAACATAGAGGCTGCAACAGAGAGAATATATTTCAGTAAGGACTGCAAAGAAAATAATGTTATTCTCAGCAACTAATGTGTTCTTTTGCGGGATATCTAGCATGTTTTGTTGTCCGATTATCAATTTGGCATCACACGTTGGACACGTGTTTTATGTAAATGGTCCGAAATAACCGTTTAACAACGTAACATGCTAGATTCTGTGCTAACATAAAGTGCTAGACTCTGCGAAATTTAAAAGATTTTCGAGAATATTAGTATATCATTGAGCACTTACACAATATGTTGGGCATTCCAAAGAATCGAATATGTGTGGAAATCAGCAGTGGGGTCAAACCAGAGGTAGAACTGCTGCTCTTTGTTGCCTTTGCCCTGGCTGAAAACATTTGTGTGAACAATATAAGGATCACCGCTAAGATTCCCCAAGAACTCAAAGTCTATCTCATCCCATGAAGACCCTTCTGAGCGCAGCTGCACCACATATACAAATTCATGTTTGTGCATTAGAAATTAATTAGCATAGAACTCTAAACTCTTTAACCAAGATTAATGTGAAAAATAATGACTTACATAATAGGCCGTGACAGTGCCAGCAGAGTTACCAGGGACAAGCTTGATTTGCATATCAATCTTTCCATAGAGATATTCATTTTTGGACTGGAAGCCAGAGCCAGAGGCCTTGTCAAGCGAGAGAGTAAGAAGTTCCCCGTTGTTGAGAATCTTTCCGCGCCCATCGCCCCACGTAACCTGAAAATCCTGGTAGAAGTTGCTAGCAGAGGCAGCCACGAAACAGCCAACCATGAGGGAAATTAGTAGAACATAATTTGGAGGACATAAAATTGTAGCCATTTCTTGAAGTACTGCTTGACCTAAGGACTTGTGTAGGGAAGACAAAGGTTTGCTTAATTTGAATATGGTAAAAGGTGATCTCAGTTGTGACATTTATATAGCATTGGAAATGCGTGTGTTGAAAGGTTCTTAATTTTCTATATTCATTCAATGTTATGATGAATATGCAAGTTGGTGATCAGCGTGTGGGGAAAAGGAGAGAAGCTAGATGTAACCAGCTGGATGCCAAAATATGCATTTTGCTCAATCATTTTCATACCAAAGTGGTTTGGTTGGAGGAAACCACAATGCTATTTCTCTATTTTTCACACATACTAATTGCATCTAAGAAAGTATGGCGGCATGATAAAGTGGCTAGCTCACCAAATTATTTTCAATTAAACTATTTTTTATGGTCATTCTTGAGCCATTTTGACCAATTAAATTTTAGTTCTATTTTCATTTCTACATCAACCTATAGGATCTAACCACTCTTTTTCTCGAGTTCCAGCTTGCTCCAGTAATTGACCATGTCAAACATTTGAGTTTTCTAGAGTTTGAACCAAATTCTTCTAGACGTTTGCCAAGCCTAGGATGCTGTTTGTTTATGTATTTATTATAAAACAACTAATCTAAATAGAACCATAAAACAATGTAACTGTGATCATACTAAGCATCAGATACAAAATATAAACAGTTGTATTTTATTTACGTGTATTTATTTTTATTGAAAATAGTGGATGGCTTTAAGTAGTACTTTTTGAATTCGGGCGAGGTCATTGAACTTGAACCATTTTTCCAGTCATACTATACTATACGAGTCATTCTATAATAAGGGCCTTATAAATGACTCTTAAGTGAGGTCCTATCTCTTAACCGTTGGATCAAGCTAACCAATTTGATATAACAATTTTAAACTTTTTGAAGATAACGAATAACTGATTTCTCGTTTTAAATTGCCACAACATCCTCAAAATTAAAGTGTCATCTTGTTTTAAACTTTTTGAAAATAACGAATAACTGATTTCTTTTTGCTTTTAACAATTTTTTTTTCTGTTGTTTATCTTTTAAATTTTGACTTTTTGGTTGCATTATCTGATCTTCTTTGTAATTTACTTTGTAAATCAAAAAAAAAAGTTGTATTTGAATAAAAGATCTTGAGCGAGAGAAAAAGCTCAGTAACATTTTCGTTTTTTCCCCAAGTCCAGGACTACGTAGGGGCCTACGTAGTAATCTGATATCGATAGGCCCAGTTCATTACTCACATGGTTTGACAAAAATGGTTGAGCCTACCGTTTACCTATTTGAGACCTAACTTCTTGTGCTGCTGAGGCCTAGGCTATCCCAAGCTTAGGTAGGTCACACAAATCATAACTTCAGAAAAAATTGACAATAACTTCAAGTGATTTATGACAGATGGTTTACCAATCTTTGAATTGAAAATTATTTAAATAAAATTCATTGTTACAAAATTCTATGACTAATTATATGTGACTAATTATCTCATAGTTCAAAAAATTGGTGAAGTATTCATGATTTAAATATGGTAAATATAAAATCAGATGACATTGTGAACAGTAATTTATTGAATATAATATTTAAAAATTATCTTTCTCAATAGTAGTAACCAAATTAAATACGTATAGAACACAGCAAAAAGAAAAAGAAAATTCTTGTTTCTTAGAACATATAAAAATGAACTTATAAAAAAAAGAAAAAAAACAAGATAACCAAAAATAAAAAGTTCCTAGCAAACAGGTCCAAACAATCCGCAGTTTTTTAAATTCCCACAGTTAATGCCTGTGGCAAGTCAGTGGGTTAAGTCTTTGGCTGTGTCATTGAGCCATTGGTCATAGTTAGTATAAAATTCTGATGGTAAATCGCAAAAACGTTGACGTTTTTGATACCCATTGAATTGCTGAGGATTCTGGAATGGAAGCGCTGATGAAATTGATACCACTCCAAAAGGACCATCAAAACCTGTACAAACAATAAATTGATTGATTTGTGACCTAAATCATGAATACTCACCTATACAATACTCAATAGATTTTGGATATGTGTTGTACTTACCTATACAATTTGCACTGTTGAGATTTTCTGATTGATCAGTATTGTAATAACACTTCTGGTTAGACAACAAAGAAGTTAGCTCATGTGAGTTTGCTGGAGGATGATCGACTACTTCACCAGAAACATGTGCATTGTCTTGTGAATTACTTCCAACATTGTGTTGTTCCTGAATTTCGACACCATTATTATTCGATTGGTTCGAATCTTTCGAGTGGTTGTGTTTGTTATATATCCTACACAAAACACAGTCATCAAGCTGCAACGAGAAAAAGAAAACACTTAATTAGGTCAAATTAAGTGTTAATTGGGAGGCACAACAAAATCTTAAAGAAAAACAAAAGTTACAAAATAATAATTTGGAGAAAATAGTAGTAAAAATCACTGAATATTCAAACCCTCATGTCATTTCTGTCTTTTCTCTTGGGAGGAGCATTGACTTGGAATTCATGCATCTTCCAGTCTGTCTTGTCACCATGGGGAGGTTTTCCTCTGTAGAAAACCAGTGATGTCTTGCTACCAACTTCAACATCCTCAAACTTCACTATTTTTTTAACCCCAGTAGCTTTCCAGTATCCATCCCCTGCTGCTCGGTTCGGACGTGCACCATTAGGGTACTTTTTGTCCCTTGATGTGAAGAAGTACATCTCATCTTCTCCATATGACTCGTAAATTTCTGCAAATATATATAAACCAATTACAGACTTGAAGGCTTACCTAGACTAACATGTAAAGATCATGAACTAGGATATAGCATAAGAATTAAATAACTGACCTGACAGTGTGTCTGGGTTGAATCTGTACAGTTCAACATCATGAATCTTATTCGGAGGCAATGGTTCGTTGGCGATTTTCTTCCTCAAGTAGATAGCAACAAGTTCTCCATCCAAGGGTTTGAATCTATACCCCGGTGGAATTGAATCGAAGTAAGAAGCATCATCATAATAAGAATCATAACTGCCAGTATGTCCTCCATGGAGATCACTGCCATTCTTGGTGACAATGGAAGCTTTGCTACTTATACTTTGCTTCTCCATGGTTTGTTAGAGCATGTCCCGCTTTTTGATGCTATGGGACTAATGAGAGGAGTAGTTGGACTTATATGCTTATTGTCAGTACGAGAATTTGAGTGCGAGATGTTCACCTTTTTTTGGAACGGTGATTAGAATTAGTTTTGAGTCCTTATCGCCATTATCTTTTGGATAAGCAATGAATATCTCTATGCATTATTTTTCTTTTATTATTATTATGAGGTAACTATATATAATATTATTTTTCGTTGGACTTGGGGATAAAGTAAAGCCGAAGTTTACTCATGGGACCAACATTATAGGAATCCCATCCATTTTGCAAATGCAAGGGCTGCATGATCTGCCACTCTATTCGCTAGTTGACTAACCCATGCAGTGCCATTTATAATTTATTTCAAGTATTGAACTTACCCTCAAATTCCAAGGGGACATAAGAATGGCAGGAACTCACAATTGAAGAGCTGGTTTGGAAATGGTTTTTCAGAAAAGTAGATGGATGAAGGTGAAAACATTAGCAATGATGTATTGGTTTCTAGTCTGACTCCTTCTACATTAAGCCCATAATACTCCATCGTATCAAAAGAATTTAATTTATTTCAAGAATAATATTTAGATGTGTTGAATTTGAGTGACAAACAAATGAGAAGCGTCCCTACTTTCCCAATGGGCCTTGAAATCACTAGTGTTTTGGGTTGATCGTTTTCGGTTTTAGGCCTTTAGATCAACACGGCAGGCAAATAATGCACATCCTTGTATGTTGCAGCAAGCTTAAGAGCATTAGGTTGTTTGCTTTTGGTCTATCTAAACAGGTTCTAGTATAGTGAAAAAGACTTTAACCTACAGACAAGAGATATTTGAACGCCCATGACATTTCGGTTGTGTATATGTGAGAAACCCCCCTCCCCTTCATCTCATTGACATCTCCTTTGTTTAAGGAAAATACTTGCATCTTTTTTCTTATAAATAGGAGGCAAGAAGGAAGAATGTCGCAAGCTATAATTTGCACGAAGGAATATTGTTTTGTTTAATATTCTTGATGAAGCTAGTACACTGAGTATTAACAAAATTAAACAAAATTAAGATCTGCTAAGGATTTTTTTAGCCCCTTTTCAGTTTTCAAATCCTCATTTCCAGTTATTGATAGGAAATCATGGCTTGCTGTTTTAAAAGTTGAATAACTCATTCTTGTCCACTAAGCAGCAAGCCATGATTTATTCAACTTTTAAAAGATATTATATCCGCTACATTAAGCCAGTCGAATACGTGTACAATAGTTGCGAAAATTTCGTAATATTTACAACGAGAAATTTTGAGATAGTGATGATATGAAATTCGAATGGTTTAGGAATTTTAGTTGTTGGTAGTAAATGGTTGATATTAATGAACGCAATGAAACATATTATTAAATGGTGATATCCAATATAAGAAAATTTAAGGGTAATTTTCATTTTACTACATTGACGTTTATCGAGTTTCAGCTTTTGATACATCCAGTTTTTTTGTTTTAGTCACATACATAACGTTTATTTTCATATCACTTTTATACCTCTGTTAGTTTGACTGTCATATTCTTCGTTAAATAATGACGTGGAAATTAATATTGCCATGTGAACCCACCCATATCTCGCCACGTGGACTAAATAATAAAAATATATTTAATTGATTAATTACAATTTTTTTTAAAAAATATTTAAAACTGATATAATTTTTTATTTATTTTTTGTTAGAGCATCTACAATGGTGAGGGTCATTTCAAATTTATTTCAATAAATTGAATTTTTGACTTGCAGTGGTAAAGTTCAATTTATTTCAGAGATAAATATTTCATTTCAGGGATCAATAGTTCATTTTAGAGGTCAATAAATCTGAAATGAAATTCATTTCAATAAGCTGGCCCACCATAATAACTCTATAGTCTCTCCCTCATTGAAACATAGACAACATTACTTATTACTTTTTAATTTTTTTTATTACATTTAATTAGTGTAAACTAACCGTTATTTTTTTTTTCCCAAAGCTACTAGCCGATTTATTTTACTGTTTTAAAAAAGGCTTAAATGTTAAAATGGTCCCTGTGTTTTACCTCATCGGCCAATTTAGTCCATGTGTTATCAATTTGGCCAATTTAATCTATGTGTTTATATATTTTAGCAAATGTGGTCCTTCTTGTCAAAATTCAATTGAAACTAAAGAAATTTTTTTTAATTAATTACAAATATTCAAATTAACTTAATTATTAAAAGCGATGTTCTCGCGTCCTCTAGCAAAGAAAGTGATAGTCAATTGTATTTTCTTGTCGCAATCATCTTCCTTCTCCACTACCAGCACACAATGTGTATTTTTTGGGGTTGAAGTGGGTGTAGTGAGAGTGGCTATGGGTTTGGGAGATGGTTGAGTTCTAAGCGTGAAATTGGGGGAGGCAAAACTTTTTTTAATTCCATTTTTAGATTGAATTTGGATATGTAATAATTAATTACAGTTTTTAAAATTAATTTGAAATATTTTTTTTTCCAGTTTTAACAAAATTTTGGCAAAAAGGATCACATTTGCTAACATATACAAACACAGGGATTAAATTGGCCAAATTGATAACACAGGAATTAAATTAGCCGATGAGGTAAAACACAGGGACCATTTTAACATTTAAACCTTTAAAAAAAACGTCTAGTTAATATATATACTAACCATTACTTATTTGTATAAGAATTTTGCTTGGTTTCAATGTGGTAAAGTCCTTTTTTGTTTTGGTTTCTATGTGGTCAAATCTTTGTTTTGATTTCTATGTGGTCAAGTTTTTGTATTGGCTTCCATGCTTTGAATTTATGCATGCTTAATCAGATTCAATTTTGTTATGCAATACCCTGAAAAAGAGGTTGTTCTAATGTGTCTCATTTAATCTCAACTTCCAGTTCTTCAGAAAAAAATGTTAATATAATATTATCACCAACTGAAGAAAATTTTATTGTTAATTTATATATATATGTATTCAAAATTGGTCTATTTTTAAATCTATTTAAAACCATTTTGATTGTATAATTCTTATCGTAATTAACTTTATTCGTTTTATTTTATTTAATCATTTAAAAAATCTAGTTTGTAATTTATAAGCTATTGAATTGCATCATTGCAAGTGAAATTATAGTTTAGTTCAATAGAATTCATGTCAAAATCAGTTACCTCACTATCCTTTTTCTATGTTCAACTCTAATTAGACTAGATCAGGTTTCAATGCATATTGTCTCTAACCCCTTTAGTATATTCTTTTTTTTTTTAAGTACAAATAATAGTCTAAATTACAGAAAAGAGGGGTTTCTCATACACAACCAAGATGCTATAGGGCACTACTAGAAAATTGAGTAGAAGCCATTTTTTCCCAGCCACTATATTTAAATGGTGGCCATTGTTTCCCAATGGGGCACGTGGAATTCCGTATGAATTAACAAGGACCACCTTGCAAGGCTAAATACTTATGGGTGACCGATAGTGAAATACTACGTACCGTAAGAAAATGGTGAAAAGAACCCCATCAAAGAGTGAAATAGAACGTTAAACCGTAAACTCTCAAGCAGTGGGAGGGGCCCTGGGCTCTGACGGCGTGCCTGTAGGCTAAACCTCTCTAATATTCTTTAATTTGAAAACTACTTGCATAATATATTCATTTACTTATCTGCAAGGAACTAATTTAGGTTTGTGCTAGGGGAGGAAGAACCTGCTAGTAGTGTGGTGAGTAATTCGACCAAAATCAGTAGGCTGGGCAGCTTGCCAAATAAAAATCTGAACCCCAAAGACAAAAATAAAAAATAAAAACTGGTCAAAAAGCTCTCAAAGCGTGTTATCTAGTGAAGGTTGCATGGTTTGTGCACTTGTGTGACATGCACATTTTCACACATCAAAACAAGGACTAGTCTCATTCCTTGCCACCTGTGTCCACCTATTCCTCTCTACCTCACTACTTGGCACCCTGGGATTATTATCTCCTTCCTTCCTCCACCTCTCTCTCTCTCTCTCTCTCTCTCTCTCTCTCTCTCTCTCTCTCTCTCTGCAAAACCATGCCTCCCAAATCTCACCAACTCACCAAAATTTTACACCTTCGTAAGTCTTTCTTGCCCCGCCACTATACTTACTTCTCTTGCTCTCTTACCCATTATTCAAAGCATTTATAGGATTTCTGCTCCCTCCCAACCAAACCAATATCCAATCAAATTAGAAATATAACTAAACCCTAAATTAGTCAGTGGCTTCGTTTTGTTTTCCAATGTTGTTAATGTTGCTATTGGTTAGTTCCATTTTGGTTTGCTATGCTGGAAACTTGAACGGAGATTTCGACATTACATGGGGAGATGGCCGTGGAAAAATACTCAACAACGGTCAGCTCCTAACCTTGTCACTCGACAGAGCCTCTGGCTCAGGCTTCCAATCCAAGCACGAGTATCTCTTTGGAAAAATTGACATGCAGATCAAGCTTGTCCCTGGAAACTCTGCTGGCACTGTCACTACCTACTATGTGAGTCACGTGCCTCTAATTTTATATTAATATTTGCATAAAACTTTTTAATTTTTGGAGACTGGTGAGTCTTAAATTAATTAATTATATATGCTTTTTTGTTGCAGCTATCATCAAAAAGGTCAACATGGGATGAGATTGATTTGGAGTTCTTGGGGAATCTGAGCGGTGATCCTTACATTCTTCACACCAATATATATACCCAAGGCAAAGGCGATAGAGAGCAACAATTCTACCTCTGGTTCGACCCCACCTCTAATTTTCATACCTACTCTATCCTCTGGAATCCCCAACGCATCATGTAAGCAAAGTGTTATTTTTCGAACAGTCTAACATGTTATAATGTTGAATTTTATTTATGTACGTGGGTGTAAAACAAATGTTATTTTATCAACACTTTCACAAGTTATGTTGTTATATTCTTAATTTTATGAGTAAAGGGGTTTTTTTGGGTCAAATAAACCCTAAATTTGGGTTTTTCATGGGAAATGAAAAATGTCTATAATATAGGAGTTACATGGACCTTTCTCTTACGAACCCTAATTCTATTTACCACGTTATTCTTATTTGAAAATATGGTAATATAAAATTGCCCACATATTAAACGAAAATTTATTTGATGAATTTAAATTAAATTAAATTATAATTTTCCGTTGTTAGATTATCTGTTGATGGCACACCCATTAGAGAGTTCAAGAACCTAGAGGCATCCATTGGAGTTCCTTTCCCAAAGAGCCAACCAATGAGGATTTTCTCTAGCCTCTGGAATGCTGATGACTGGGCAACAAGAGGAGGGCTGGTCAAGACAGATTGGTCACAAGCTCCATTCACAGCCTCCTATCAAAACTTCAACGCCAATGCTTGCGTATGGTCTTCTGGTGCATCTTCTTGTAGCTCATCATCATCTTCGACGTCAAGACCTACCAGTAAATCGTGGCTCAAAGAAGTTCTTGATACCTCAAAGCAAGAGAGGCTCAAGTGGGTCCAAAAGAATTACATGATCTATAACTATTGTATAGATATAAAGCGCTTCCCACAAGGCCTCCCTCCTGAATGTAGAATAAAACTCTAGATGGATGTAATAAAATAAGAATTATTTACGTTAACACCTCTGTGATTTCACATTACTTTCACAAAAACCCATACCATTAATTTTCCACCTAAAAATTGTTGATGTCATAATTTTGTTTTTCAAATGACAATGTTGATCTTGAAGATTAGATTGCACGTGCACTGTAAGCTCTAATTAATGTCAATTTTTTCGATGGAAAATGAAAGAAATGAGCTCTAATTACTGTTAATTTTTTCGATGAAAAATGAAAGAAATGAGTTTTGTGAAAATAATTTGAAATTGCAAAGATATTAGTGTAATTTCAAAAACCAACCTTAATCTAGAATTGTGTATTCTTATTAATAGCAGTTGTCATTAGTTTTCAATTATATGTATTACTGATTTCGGTTACAATACTGATTTACCATTGTCCTTTATGACTAGAGTAGAACCAAGAAGAATTTTGTTCTTTTCTGAGTTTGCAAGAAGCTTTTCTTGAGGATCAATTCCCCAAATAAAGTCAGAAAGTAGGTTTCAATTTTTGAGATGCGATGCAGTAGGAGGCGAGTCTTGGACTGTTATCATGACCAATGGTTATATGACAACACATTTGAATAACTTGCGTGTTCTGAACAATTCATTTCTAGTTAAAGAACTAATTCCTTGAACATTAATGCTATTTCTACCCCGTTCTGACCGTGGTGGTGACAACCTTTGAAATATAAGTCGCCCAAATCCATGTGTAGGGTTTTGAAAACATATATAATGTTGAAGATAAAATACATTAAAGAGTGATTTAAAAAGGAGATAATGAGAGGAAACTAATTGTTGTTTAAAATTTAAAATCTTTTATTTTCATACAACGATTTATAAAAAGATGTAAGTTTCTTTTATTAAAACTACTAATAAATAAGTATATATTTGTTTTAATACAAACAATAGTCTAAATTACGAGACAATGAAAGTTTCTCACGCATTAGTACTACTAAGGTGTTATCAAAGGCATGCATATACACATGAAACATATAAAGCACAAACAGATAAAAGAGAGAAAAATAAATAAAAGACTATAATGAACAAATTTGACTATAAATAAAAAGGAGGAGTTTGGTGATCGTAACAGTTTGCAACATCAAACATGTCATGCAATGCGATTTTTAGGCCCAAATAGGTATTGCCTAATGCTTATGATGATTTTGTTTTCTCCTCTCACCTGTTCAAACGTGTGGATATGGCTTTTGGTCCACAACATATAAAGATATACATATATAATATTATTGTCGGTGGTGGGGTGGTTTGGTTTTGGATAGAACCAAGCAAATGGTCTAAGTTTTGGTAAAGGGAAGGCTAAAGGTGAACTGGGCCTCACCTCCCCATGCAAACACTTTCCTCACTTAAAAAATCTGTTCAAAACCGCGTCCTGTAAATAATTCCCCTTTGCATTTATGAGAAATCTAACTGGGCACAGCTAGCAAATTCAACCTTCCAATCTCCTTCCCTTCAGTCAGAACCACATCATCCACTACTATATAAAGCGCAAGCCATGCTATATTTCTATGCACACCAGACTCTCATAATCACAGCAATATAGCTCTCTCCCTCTCTCTCTCTCTCTCTCTCTCTATCTCTGTGTCATTCTCTCCATCTGAATATTTCTCCTTTCTTTTTACTCATTTCCAAAGAAAACCCATGGCTTCCCTCAAATCATCTTTTTCATTCATACTACTGATTGCTCTTCTTGCTGCTAGCTCTTTGGTGGTTGCCTCTGCTGGTAACTTCAACCAGGACTTTCAGATAACATGGGGAGACGGTCGAGCTAAGATTCTCAACAATGGCGAGCTTCTTACTCTCTCACTTGACAAAGCCTCTGGCTCTGGCTTTCAATCCAAAAATGAGTATTTGTTTGGCAAGATTGATATGCAGCTCAAGCTTGTCCCTGGAAATTCTGCTGGCACTGTCACAGCCTACTATGTAAGTTCATCTTTGGAATATTTATTACACTTCCATTTTCTTGAAGCTTTCTTGTATCTGGCTGATTTATTTGAATTTTTTGTTGATTTTTGCAGTTATCCTCAAAGGGTTCAACCTGGGATGAGATAGATTTTGAGTTCTTGGGGAACTTGAGTGGTGATCCTTACATTCTTCACACCAATGTCTTCAGCCAAGGCAAAGGAAACAGAGAGCAACAATTCTATCTCTGGTTTGACCCAACTGCTGATTTCCACACCTATTCAATTCTTTGGAACCCACAGCGCATTGTGTAAGTAACCCAATAACCCAAATCTTGTTCAAATCAAGTTTCAACTTTCAACTTTCAACATGCCAATGCGGTCTTAGATTTAGTGGTAGAACTGTTCGCAACTCTGCGATCCCTCATGCCACCGTGTGGTCTGCGGTCTAAATACATGTATTTTTTCCTTCTATAGTCCATTCTCCACTAACTTTACTCTGTGTTTGCTCTGTTTCAGCTTCTCTGTAGATGGCACTCCCATCAGAGAGTTCAAGAACCAAGAATCCAACGGTGTTCCGTTTCCAAAGAACCAACCAATGAGGATCTATTCAAGCCTATGGAATGCAGATGATTGGGCCACAAGGGGTGGGCTTATCAAAACAGATTGGAGCAGAGCTCCTTTCACTGCTTCCTACAGGAACTTCAATGCCAACAATGCTTGTGTTTCATCAAATGGAGCTTCTTCATGCAGCTCATCGTCATCTCAAAATTCTTCCTCTTCTGCATCAACTAGCAACGCATGGCTCTCAGAAGAGCTTGATTTAACAAGGCAGGAGAGGCTGAGATGGGTGCAGAAAAACTACATGATCTATAATTACTGCACTGACGCTAAGCGATTTCCCCAGGGCCTCCCTACAGAATGCAAGTCATAAATGGCTTAAATTAAATCCATGTTTTAATTCTTTAATCTAAAATTCTTTTGTTCTTTTTCCATGCGTACCTTATTCAGTGTATTTTCTGTTGTAATATAACTTCACGTTCTAATAATATATACAAGGGTTCAATTAACTTTATTTTCAAATTGTTTTCTTTTGGGCCGTCACAGGGCTTCCTTTAGGCCTGGCTCTGATTATACAGGATGCCAATCTAAAGCACTTTCTATAGGGTTGATGGGCTTGCCATTGGGCCCATCGAGGCCCTGCATAGTTATTAAAATTTAAATTTACTTAATATATTATACGTACGTACGTGTATTATTCGAAAATTTTCTTTCAAATATAGGGTGAAAACTTCAACCATTAAATAAAAATAATATTTTATTTTATTTTATTTTCTTATCTCTATTTTTTCAATAATATGTAAACAACTTATCTCTATTTTTTCAATAGTATGTAAACAATAAGGATAACATACACGAATAATGTGCATTATTACAATATTCTATTTTAAAAATCATGTATTATAACTGAAAAATAACTACGTATACAGTCCACAACTAATGTGCTTTCTTAGACATGTCAGAATTCCTAACCCTAAACTTGATCATTTTTCTCCTTGCTGACAACCAACCCTTCCTCAGTTAGGGGCGAGGTGGCCACTACCCCTCCTCCCCTTCACCCCTCTTCTCCCTTCCTCTCATCCTCTCCCCTTCTTCTTTTCCCATATTTTTCCCTTTCTCTCATCCTCTCTCCCGCTCTTTCCACTTTCCTAGAGCTTTTGTTGGTCTCTCTCTTCCCTTCCTCTTCTCCTCCCCTTACCCTCTCCATACAGGGACGAACCCATGATTTCAAAATGGCGTGGCCTAAATTTACCTTATGTACAAACCTACTCGACGGTATGATTGATAATTTATAAGTCTCAACTGTAAATCCCTAATTGATGCTTAATAAACCCTAAATTTCCAAAATTTCAACATCAACAAATTTAAAGAAGAAAATTAAAGAAGATGAAGAATTGAAGATGACCTCCTTTAATTAAGTCTTGAAGAATGACATGGGTGATGGCTTTGGCTTGCACTACACGCAGGAGGGATGAATTTTTTTTTTTCCCCGAAGAATAGTGCTTAGGTAACTCAGCAAAGAGAGAATGAATGTTTTTTGCATAAGTGGTCTCGTGTGGGGTTACTTTGTATTTTTTATTTGTCAGACGTGGTGTAGTGTAGGTTTGTTAATGGGATTTTATTTGTGTGTTGCGTTAGTTTTAATTTTTGTATTGTTATTAACTTATTGGTCAGACATGTAAGATATGTTTGTTAATGAGATTTTAATTGGCTGGGTTGGGGATGTCACGTGGGCTGGGCTGCGTTGGGCTGGACTGTGATATTATTTTAGTCTACAAAAAATAAACTCACCTAGGCTACAACGTAGGTTAGCTTGGATCTTAGGTTTTTATTGGGCACGCGGTTGGGTCACAGTTCGCTGAGGTGTTTTTTCCCCTCCAAGTTGTGAAGGGAAATGTTGGTCCATTTTTGTGAAGAAGATTTCACATATTAAGCGAAATTATTTTTTATATTTCTTTGCATATTTATGGTTCAAACATTCTAGAACACATTGTCACACGAGTTCCCCGTAGGGGATCTTTTAAGTTAAACTGTTCAGCTCTTGTGTGCGCATGTTGAGTTCTTAAAGGAGGTCTATGCAAATTTGTAATAATACTACACATCGTTGATCCATGATGGCCAAGACGGTAATGAACTTTTGGTTCGTGACAGTATAAGCTTCATTTACTTTTGTGGTATAAGAAATTTATTCCCCATTTTTTTTTTCTTAAAGGAGAGCATCAAGAGCTCACATACAAGATGAGTGTATTGGTAAAATTTGTAAAATAAAGTAAGCAAGAGAGAAATGTTTGACAAAATATTTCTCCTCATTAGACTGCCCATTCATAAACTAGGTTCCCCATGGGTGGGTACGGTTCCTATTATTCCACAGTTGCCCGCGCAGTAGAGGAGCTCTAATCTGGATGGCAGGTTGCTTCTTCAAATATTCAGATTCAAGATTATTTGAATGCACTCGAGACTTTTCTGATGCAGATTATAAGAAGTGTATTCACATTGCAATAAGAGAACTTTTAGATCATAGTTGTGAAAATATAGGTAGACGTGCTATTTTTAGGAGTTGTTACATTCGATATGAACTTTACCGCTTTTAAAGAAACGTGATTAGCTTGCCAGTAGTTACATTGGAAAATTCTTATGTGTAAAATGGCCTCATGGATGCGTGATACATTTGGCTATAATGCAACGCAGGAGGTGCGAGCTCTATAAAACACAATGAGGTTGTGTCATGCTCTATTGATGCCACGCGTTAATTTATAAAACAATATAAGAACTTAAATAAATTGAAAACAAAACCAGCAACCACAGCTGTAGGAGATGCGCACAAAGGCAGTCTGAGCAATGCCAACTGTTCCAAAAAACAATATCCATATCCATAACTTGTCCATTTCGGATTAGACAAATACTAAAAAGTAAAAAATCAATAAAAACTTGTCCATATCTTAGCACACAAATTCATTTTCCACTCTGCTAAAATAAATAAATATATATATGTTCATTTCCCACTGGGATTTTGAGGCAAACATTACATTCCTCACCTTCCCATTTCCCCAAAAACTCCAATGAAAGTTTCTTATTTTATTTTTCTCAAGCACTAACATTTTATATTACAGGATTAAAAAATAATAATAGTCCTAAAAAATTTAAAAATTTTAGGATTGCATTTATAATTCAGTGAAAAAAAACCACTAGCTATAAAGGGCCATTACAATAATGAAGAGGTCTAACATTAAAATTAAGACAATTTGGTGCACCTCCACTAACGATCATGCATGATTGAAGAAATTCTGGCATAGGTATCCCAACTAAAATTGCAAATTCAGAATAATCAAAAAGAGATAAAGCTTAAAAAAAACCAAATCATAACAATATAAATAATACTCTCAAAAATGAGAGATGAAAAGCTCTCACAAAGGAAATATGAAAAACTCTCACAAAAGTGGAGGTGAAAACTACATAGATAACCCTCAAAGTGAAAATGGCTATAGGAATTTTTTTTGGGAGAGAAGGACTAGGGTTTTCTCAAAGTATTATTTTATGTACATGCCCCATGTGCTTTCAAAGTTGTCTCAAATTACCACATGTGCTTTGAAACGTCTCAAAATACCCCCTACACTTTTAAAAACTGTCTCACATTACTCGTTTCGTCAGTATTAAGAGACGTTCCGTTATGTGGTGTGGGCCCCACTTCTTTTAAATCGCTTAACAATGGAAAGTAAGGGTTATTCAGTTTCAGAAAAGAGAAGATTGGGAGAAGAAGGCTAGGATTAAGAAGAGGGCTAGGTTTATTTAGTTCATCGCTCATCCATTCTGAAATCTGCAGAGCATGGGGGTAGTGACAATGCCCTCGGAGCCACTTGATGAAACCTTGGAGCTCAGGCTACTTCACGTCTCCCCCTTCAACCCGCCATTGATGGAGCACTGGCATAATGGAATCCCTAGGGTTTTGAACCCCACTGTGCAAAAGCTCAAATAGGGGTGATGAGTAGGAGGGCAGCACCTCAGTGGAGTAGAATAGTGCACCAAAAATCCTAGACAGATTTTCATAAGGCTGCTGGACAGATTTTCATAAACCCTACCCTCTTCTCCCAATTTCCCCTTCTCACCCAATTTCCCTTTTTCTGAAACTGAATACTTATTCTCCATTGTTAAGCAATTTAAAAGAAGTGGGGCCCACACCATGTAACGGAACGTCTTTTAATACTGACGGAAAAAGTAACATGAGACAATTTTTAAAAGTGTAGGGGTATTTTGAGACGTTTCAAAGCACAAGCAGTAATATAAGACAACTTTGAAAGTACGAAGGGCATGTACATAAATAAGCCTTTTTCAAATTAACCTCCTCTAGTAGCCTTCAGATTCTAATATAATTAGAATCATTATTAAGGAGCTTCACTAATATACCCAAAATAGGGGCTGAAATTATAAAAAAAAACTCACATGGAATGCACTTTAGAAACACACCCAAAACTCATTTACTACATAAGAAATTAGTGTTTAAGTTCTTATAAATTACATGACTGTCATTGATCAATTTAAAAAAGAAGACCAACACAAAAAACTTAAATAGTACCCAAAACAAGCCCAACCCAATTTTATAATAAAAAAACCCAAACAATTCATTACAAACAAAAAGTCTTGAAAACCGTAGTTTCATTAACGTGTCATGTTAATTAATGATTGTAATGTTCTACACCTTTATTGTCATGTTGATTAATTGTTGTAATGTTCCAGTTTAGGATAATAACACTGCTAGTTTCCTATAACATCCTATTTCTAATGCATGTTTACCCCTGTAATGTTCCAGTGTATGGTAATAACACTGCTAGTTTCCTATGATATCCTATTTCTAATGCATGTCTACCCATGTAATGTTCCAGTCTAAGGTAATAACATTGCTAGTTTACTGTCATGTTGATTAATGGCTGTAATGTTCCAATCTAGGGTAATAACACTGCTAGTTTATTGTCATGTTGATTAATGGTTGTAATGTTCCATTTTAGAGTAATAACAATACTAGTTTCATATGACATCCTATTTATAATGTATGTTTACTCTTGTAATGTTCCAGTCTATGGTAATAACACTGCTAGTTTTCTATGATATTCTATTTCTAATGCATATCTATCCCTGTAATGTTCTAGTCTAGGGTAATAACACTGCTATTTCCTATGACAACCTATTTCTAATGCATGTTTACCCTTGTAATGTTCCAGTCTAGGGTAATAATACTGCTTGTTTACTGTCATGTTGATTAATGTTTATCATGTTGCTATTTCTAATACATTCCACCAAAAGAAAAGATGAAGAAAGAACAAACCAGACCAACTCAAAACAAGCTAGGCCCAGATTGTTAATACTATTATGTCATAGAAGTATATTGTTAATACTCTGTCATAGAAGTACATTGTTAATACCCTGTCACAGAAGTACATTGTTAAACAAAAATGAGATTCATAACTGAAATAGTAACAAAAGTTGAATCGATCATCAAAGCTTAAAATACATTTCGAAAATCAACTAAAATTCGAAGATAAACACATAATTGAAGCAAAAGATCAAAAATCTCAAGTCCAAATCAAACGAC
This sequence comes from Prunus persica, assembly GCF_000346465.2. Taxonomy (NCBI): domain Eukaryota; kingdom Viridiplantae; phylum Streptophyta; class Magnoliopsida; order Rosales; family Rosaceae; genus Prunus; species Prunus persica. The sequence continues at coordinate 6,651,091 of NC_034009.1, forward strand.
GACGACGACGATGACGACGATAACAACAACGACGATGTGGCGAAAGAGGAGTAGAGCTCGAAGATGAGGAGTACAGCTAAGAGCATCTGATTGAGGTTTGTTCAAGGTTTTGAACAATCCGAAAAAACAAAAAATCAATAGAAGCACGATTTTAGAATAAGAGAATCGATGGTAAATATTGAAAATTGTATATTAAAGATGAAGAATATAGTTGGACCTGAGACTGAGCTTCAATGGAAGCTCCTCTTGCTCCAACACTAGAGGAAAACACCAGCGAGAAAGGAGAAAATAAATCTGATTTGGTTTTTTGGCAGATTTGGTTTTTTTGGCAAATTTAATTTTTTGGCAGATCTGGAAATATTTGGTTTTGTGGCAGATCTGATTTTCCTCTCTTAAATCCATAGTACAAGGACAATATAGGTATTTAATACACACAAATAAACTAAAAAATAACTATTAAATTAAAAAAAATTGACAGCTGTCAATTTTTGAATTTTTTTTGGGTGTGTTTATAGTTTTTAAATTGTGTAGAATTTCTTTATAAAACTATGTCTAAAATTGGGTATATTACTAAATTTCTATTATTATTAAGTGACAAATTTTTTGAAATTTAGGATACAACTATCTTATTTCTTGTTAATTTTAATTCATAGTGTATTATGTTTTATTTGTTTTGGGTGACACATTAATCAGTTTTTTTAATTTGGAAAGAAATATATATATTTAAACAACTCAACTGTTGTGGTGTTTTTTAGGTGTTTAACTTCAGGTTAACACATAACAGAAAAATATTATTTAATTCTCTCAAAATATTTGAAGATTACTTTAGAGTAAAATGAAATAACCGATTTTTAGTATTATTTTTTTATCATCAAAATGCCTTTTGGCGGTGAATGGAGGTTCAAATAAAATAATGGCACAGCGTTTAAAAAAGGATGACAAAATGCTGTGCAATGTCGTCTCCTACTATGCCATACAGCTTTGTTGTGCGTTTTGACAACCCATTCCAACAACCGCCAAAACCTCTGTTTTTATCTAATTTATTTATCTATTGTATTTATTGCCCTGACCAAGTGTATTATATAAATACCACCACCCTCAATCCCTTAATTTTGATAACTCACTTGTGTCACATCCAAACTTTGATTGCAAAACAACCGTCATGGCTTCTTCTTCTCCACCATCAAAATACTTCTCCCTTGTGGTTTTGGTGCTTTGTTTTATTGTTGGCTCTTTGGTGGCTGTTGCCTCTGCTAGTAATTTCAATCAAGATTTTGAGATTACATGGGGTGATGGCAGAGGTAAGATTTTAAACAACAACGAGCTTCTAATGCTGTCTCTTGATAAAGGCTCAGGTTCAGGATTTCAATCCACAAATGAGTATCTGTTTGGCAAGATTGATATGCAGCTTAAGCTTGTCCCTGGAAACTCTGCTGGCACTGTCACTGCCTACTATGTAAGTTTTAATTTGTGCTAGCTCTAATTAATATTACTGCTTGTCTCGCATTGGCTTGTAGTTCAAGTCGTTAAGAGTATTTATCCTGTATTCGAGGTGTTAAGGTCGAATTCCCCTCCTCAAATATTGCTTTGTTAAAATAAAATAATAATAAATTTAACTCCTTGTATCAAAATAAATTAAAGTTACTTTTTGTTTGTGAATTTGCAGTTGGCCTCAGAAGGATTAACATGGGATGAGATTGATTTTGAGTTCTTGGGGAACCTAAGTGGTGATCCTTACATCCTTCACACCAATGTGTATAGCCAAGGCAAGGGCAACAGAGAGCAACAGTTCTACCTCTGGTTTGACCCAACTGCTGATTTCCACACATATTCAATCCTTTGGAACCCTCAACGCATTGTGTAAGTAGCCGCCAACATGATTCTGCACTCAAATCATTTACTTCAAGAGTATTTTCATAGTCCTCCAGAGTTGTCACCATAATTTAGTGGCTTGAATGATATTGGACTAATGTACTGGCTGTTGTTTGGTGAAGTTATAAATGATGGGCGGAATGTATTTTATTAAACAATAGTCTATATTGTGTTTTTATCTCATCTAAATGGGTGAGACTCATAACTAATTTTGAATCCGATTCCAATTCAGTCCAGGTCAAGCCACCCAACAAGCTCGGACATGTCTCTATTCCTACGAAATTTATTACCATATACATGTAAAGTGACACAATATTTTGTAAACAAATAAACAGTAATATCTCTACTATAATATTATGATGTTTTTTTAATTTCCAGGGGTATTAAAATGGTTGTGTTTTTCTTCTCTATGTCAGCTTCTCAGTGGATGGTACCCCAATAAGGGAGTTCAAGAACTTGGAGTCAATTGGTGTTCCATTTCCCAAGAACCAGCCAATGAGATTATACTCCAGCCTTTGGAATGCAGATGATTGGGCTACTAGGGGTGGTCTGGTTAAGACAGACTGGACCAAAGCTCCTTTCACCGCCTCCTACAGGAACTTCAATGCCATTAATGCCTGCGTATGGTCCTCTGGGGCATCTTCTTGCACTTCAAAGTCTCCATCTTCAACTAGCTCAGCTGGCAATACATGGCTTTCGCAAGAGTTTGATTTGGCAAGTCAGGAGAAACTGAAATCGGTGCAAAGAAACTACATGATTTACAATTACTGCAAAGACACCAAGAGATTTCCCCAAGGCTTTCCTCAAGAATGCGCACTACTGTCTTGAGAAACTGAGAAGAGAGACATTGATCGATCCTTTTTTCCGCTTTCATGTTCCCTTTAGGTTTTTAAATTATATCTTGTATGTCAATGTCTAAAGATATTTCTCTTGCTTTTAATAAAAATATCCAAGGTCTCGATTAGCCTCAGCTAGGGAAACAAGACTGGGAATCATAAAATAAATAAATAAAAAAGCAGCGCATGTTGCTTTGTGGCTATACTGTTTATTTTGAAACTTTTATTAAAAAATTAGAAGAATGGAGTATAGCCGGGCGGCTATACTATTTGTTTTAAAAAAAATTAAAAAGCGAGTATAGCCGATCGGCTATACTATTTATTTCAAAACAATTGAAACAATGCGTATAGCCCGGCTATACTATTTAATAAAATAAAATTTAAGAAATATGACCCTCCTAGTTGCATTAGTTCATACTATTTATTTTATATTTTAAAAAAAAATAGAAGAATGGAGTATAGCCGTGCGGCTATACGATATCTCTAAAGAAAATTTAAAAAAGGGTATAGCCGGGCGGCTTTACTATTTCTTTAAAAAAAAAAAATTGAACTAAACTAGTGTAGCCGGGCAGCTATATTATGTCTTAAAAAACTGGAAAAATGAGTATAGCCGGTCGGCTATACTATTTCTTAAAAAAAATTGAAAAGGCGAGTATAGCCGTGCGGCAATAATATTTCTTTTCAAAACAATTGAAAATGAGTATAGCCGGGCCTCCTAGATGCATTAGTTTATACTTTATAGATATCAATTTGGTAATAAAATTCAGTAAATTACAACTTAAGAGTCAAGCCACTATATAATATTTTAATATAATATATTTTAATAATTTCATATATATTATTTGTATGCAAAAATATGTGCGAATTTTGTGTATAATTTGTGAATTTTTTGTGTATTATTGAAAATTTTATAAAAAATACGTGTATTAAACATTAAAAAAAATGCACGTACATGTTCAATACGAGCGGCTATACTATTTCGTTTATAAAAAAAATAAAAGTATGGAGTATAGTCGCGGCTATACTATTTCTTTAAAAAAAAAATTGAAAATGAGCGTATAGCCGTGTGGCTATACTATTTCTTTAAAAAACAATTGAAAAAATGTGTATAGCTGGTCGGCTATACTATTTAATATAACAAAATTAAGAAATAGGGCCCTCCTAGTTGCATTAGTTCATACTTTATAGATATTAATTTGGTATAACCGCACAACTATAAGAATAAAATACGTACGTATTTTATTCGGTAAATAACAACTTAAATGTTCGGCCACTATATAATATTTTAATTATAATATATTTAAAAATTTTCATATATATTATTTGTATTCAATAATATGTAAGAATTTTGTGTATAATTCAGGAATTTTTGGTGTATTAATCAAAATTTTATAGACAATACGTGTATTAAACATAAAAAATACATATATACATGTTCAGTATGAGTATAGCCGCCTGGCTATATTATTTGTTTAAAACAAATTCAAAAACCCAAGTATAGCCGGGCAGCTATACGATTCCTTTTAAATAAAAACCGAGTATAGCCGCGCAGCTATATTGTTTCTTTTAAAAGGCAAACGCTCGGACTTTGTTGGATTCAGACGCACAACATAAGACCCAAGAAAACGTGAACACCACTCTTCATTAGCCAAAGCACGATCATGTCATATGTGAATCTCCTCTGGGTTATCCTGCCACCAATTTCATTGTGGACCCGTAAAACCTAGGTCCCTTAGTTGGCAAGAATCAAGAGCCTGTTGAAAACCTTTCATATGTTGCTCACTACTGAGTTTTCCCCCAATCCTCTCATCAGCACGTAAAATCTCCCCACAACACACACATGGCATAGAAAAAGAAGTACCCAGACTCTCTAGGAGGTCTCATAAGCGGTGACAATCAGTAGTAACTGGGTGACCATAAAACCCCATAAGGCATCAGCGTCCTGGCACTCTCAAGGCCTTAACCACCATATCAATATGGTTGAGACTGAAGGATTTTGGCCCAACATTAACCTCCTTCGTCCACATCAAACATAAACCCCCAACAATGCCTACACTCTCCATAACAATATGTTGGCGAGTCTTTACTTAGTTAGGATTTTTTTAGTTACTTGCTTATTTTTCTAGTCCTATTATAATTGAGATTTATTTTCTTTTATAATTTATATTTATTTTCTATTGAAATTTGGATTTATTTCCTATTTTATTTAGGGTATAAATACCTCCATATTGGAGAAGAATAATAATATGAGCATATATGAATATTTTCCCTACTTTGTTTGACATAGTATAAGAGCCAAGTTTTCACGACCTGTGCTTGCATTCTCCTTGTAATTTAAGTGCTCTCCTCCCCTCCTCTTCAAGGGAGGGAAGGGGAGTGAAAAGGATATGTTTATTGATGTATCCTCATTACCTTGACGTATTCCTATGAAGATGTTGCCTATTTCTTGACTCCGATGACCCCTTTTTCTTTCAAGGGGAGAGGGAGAGTGAAGAGAAGTTGTGTCTGTGTGAATCAGCTAAAGTTGATATGGAAGAATTTTTCATCGTTTTCAATTTCCATTTATGTGGTTATTGTCGATGATGTTGCCGTGTTTTGATCCGTCTCTACAATATTAAAAACCCTAAACATTACCTATTTCTACTGCACTATACACCTAGCCTATAATCCTAGCCCACCTCCGCTGCCTACCTTGCTATTGCAGCCGCTACCTCCACCCCGCCATTCATCACCATGTCGAATGTTAATACCTTTATTTCTTCACTTCTTCTAGTTCTACTTCACCTACTGCTTCTCCTACTCCTATTGTGACGACTGAATCTACTTCACCTACTACTTCTCCTACCCCTATTGTGACAGTTCAGACTAAATTGTCCACCAAACTACCATTGGGATTCAAATTGAATGGATCCAACTATGCAATTTGGGCTTCGATGATCGAACTCTATGCTACTTCACAAGGAAAATTGGGTTACCTAACTTGTGACTCTGATGCCCCAAATTCCAAATGTCCATAATTTGGAAAGTGAAAAATTGATGATGCTACCGTGAAAAGTTGGATGATGCGCACTATGGAATCTAGTTTGTTGAATCTGTTCTTTGCCTTTCCTACTATCGTTCTCACAAGGTTTCTATGTTCTGCCTTCTTTACTGTCGTGCTCACAGGGTTTCTGTGTTCTGCCTTACATACTGTCATGCTCACAGAGTTTCTGTGTTCTGTCTTACCTACTGCCGTGCTCACAGGATTTCTGTGTTCTGATTTTATGTGTTCTTCTATGTGCCCTATTTGTTAGGGTTTGTCAGTTGTTTCACTCGTGGTTTATGACAAGGTCTTCTCGACAATTGTTCAATTGGTCAATGTTGAGTATGGTGTTCTATGACTTGCTTGTCAAGTTGGGCATGCAAAATATCTTTACCCCAACTTGAGGGGGAGTGTTGGCGAGCCCTTACTTACTTAGGATTTTGGTTACTTACCTATTTTTATAGTCCTATTTTAATTGAGATTTATTTCCTAGTATAATTTATATTTTCTATTGTACTTTGGATTTATTTCCTATTTTATTTAGGGTTGTACTTCTTCATCCCCTTATCCCCCTCCTTTCTTAGCCTTCCCCTCTCTACCTCCTCATTTTCCCCTTTGGCCCGTTGTTGATGTTTTGTTATTTCGGTTGGTTTGTTGTCTGCACTTGGTTGTTTTGTTTGTTTCTTTTTGTAGATTTGAGATTCTTGTGTATTTGAAATTTTGGGCATTGTATTCCATGTATGATTTGCTCGAGCGTGTGTATTTGGTCTTTTAGGGTTATTAATAGAGATAGTATGATATCGCCAGTGGATCCTCTCTTATATCCTGTATTAACCCTTTGCAATTAATGTGCATCCGTCTTTGTATTAACCCTTTTATGAGTATTTGGTCAATGTGCCCAATTATTAAATACAATTATCGCTAATTTTCAAATAAATAAATAAGTAGCACTTTAAGCTATTAATGAAACGGCATATCTTTCATTATATATTGGAGCCCCTCATCAAACATGAGAAAATGCCAATTAGCTGTGCTCATAGTCTGGTTTTTTTCTGCGGCCCTTATTTCGTAATCTGTTTGTTTCTGAGCTGACCATTTTCAACTAAATAGAAAGTAAAATTAATATCAAAAGACGCTTTGATATATGGTCACCATCAAAGACAATCGCCCATTCATGCCAAATTAACCCAGGCCGTTATAATTATGAGCTTCCTAATTAGGGAGGAAAATTCAATGGACTCTTCTATTCCAAACAGCTTGCGCTGGCATATATTAGATCTGTCACAAACCCAACCCAGAGGGAGCCTCCCTTGTCATTTACTCACCAAACCATGCATGATCAGAGAGCGGGAGAGAGAGAGAGGGAGAGATCACAGAGGTCATCAGAGATAAACATGTAAATCACTGGAAATCAAAATGTTCTGCTATTGATCAAAACACCAAGAAAAAGTTTGGGTAAACATCATAAACCACAACACTATATATTGAAGAAAGTAAAATCACTACAAAAATGGCTAAGAAATCCCAGAAAGATGAACCAACCACCATTTTCACATCATGGGCAGATTTCATATGGCTCCAATATTATATCGACCCATCCCTTTCATTTCACATGAACAATCACATCGCATGTTATTTGTGAGAGAGAGAGAGAGAGAGAGAGAAGATCATAAAAGAAAAGAAAAGAAAAAAAGTTTGGATATTTTGGACTGGTTTGTGGGAGCTCCTTGGAGGGCCTGGGGATTTTCAATTCCAAAATTCCATCATTTCGGAAATGGAAATGGAAGATGAAAATGCCCCAAGACCCCAAGTTCTAGTCTCCGCATCCACTCTGTTTATATAGGTAGGGGATTAGGGGTTTGTGAAGAAACCCGCAGGGGCAGAGCATCATGATGGCCACGTACTTGGCAGCTGTGCCTTGTGTAATTGATTTACTTGACCATTGGCTATTTTAGTTTTTATTTTTTCGCCCTTTTTGCTACTTTAACTGTAAAATTTATTCCCATTTTACCCCGGCCATGATGGTAAGAACGTTGAAAGTTTTGACCATTCTACTCGGACGGGATTGGTTGATCTTAGTTTATCCGTTATGGACTTAATCCTTGCATATCCACTGCTACTGTGAATGCGAAGTAAAATTTAAATCATGTCATGACTTCATTTACCAGTAATTGACTTAAATTATGAATTCCTTAACGGTCATTTTTGTTTCTAAATTTACCCCGTAAACAAGATGTACGATTGATAACAAAATGGTGCAACGAGAAGTCCGGACTCAAGTGGCTTAAAAGCTGAATTTATGATAAGATAAGATCAAATCTGAATGCAGAGAAAAATTATTAGAGTTACGACACAACTAAAACCGACGCAATTAGAGTTAGACAAGACATTCAGCTTGCTGAATTTATGATGAATTTGTTCTAATCCGATGCACCATTGAATTAAAATACGTAATGGATTTGATCTTATCCCGATGCACTTAAATTATATATATATATATAGTGAGTCTAGACAAAAATGCATCTTGGGGTCAGACTTTTGGCAATAGTGATTTACATTTCGTGGAAACACATTTGTAGCCGTTTAGATCAATTAGCTCACGCCTTTCTATTAGGTTATTAGGATATAAAAATGTGTTCCCATTAAAGGGAATCCGGTTTGAAAGATGTAGCCTTGCCTCTTGGCTCTTGCTACATTCAAACAGCCTTCTCTTTATTTTCCTTTATTGGGTATGCGTAATGTGTATGTTTGGCTTTACCGTATGTGTACGGCTCACAGTTGCGCAATTTGCGTGAGGCTCAACTTTTTCGGTTTCGGCCCCTCAATTTCAGGCTGCTGGTGTCTGGTGACATACTCATCTTTCTATTTATAGGGAAACTGGCCAAATTAATTTCCAAAGTAAACCTTCGTAAGCTTGTGCACACATTTTATGAAGGCTTGGAGTGGTAAACATTGTAGATGCAATTACATGGACCATACATAGATCTAAGAGTAACAGATCATGGTGTGGTTCCTTTAAAGAAGAAAACATAATGTGTAACATTGTGTTAGGATCCTACTCATTTACATGGGTTGTATGTATCCAAGAAATTACGGGACCCAATTGTTCAAATCGACCTTACGAATTCCATGTTCCGTATGTGTGTTCACGTCCCATTTACAAAAAATTGAAAACTCAACATCGGTTTACCAGACCTCACTCAGTTAGAGGCTGGTTTCAGTTACTTAAAACAAGAAAACTCTAAATTTTCAAGGCCATCTGAATACAAGATAATGAAGGTCTGAAGTAAAATATATTCGTGGCATTACAGTCAATTCAAAGTACAAAAGCAACTAGCACAATAAATATAAAAATACTAGCCAGCGGTCCTTGTGCAATATTTAGCCGAACAACAGATTATAGTCATCCTAAAAATACTGGAAGTAGTCCCCTATATGTCAACAGCAAACGAGGCAATAAGAAATTTACCCCTTTGGATGCCAAGACCATATGTCATTCGAAGAGTGATGAGAGAGAAATCTTCACAACTGAGAAAAATAAACAGAAATAACTTACTGTACAGGCAGCTGTACAAGAATAGATTCCTTGCCATCTATCACGGATCTCCACAAATGTCAGTCATTCAAGACTTTTGAAACCAACGTCTTCAATCAGCCCTAATACCTCAAGTTGTGGCTGGCACTGATTAAAAGTTAGAATATTGCACAGCAAAAAAGACTTGATAACACCCAAAATCCATGGAACAATAATCACCACAAAAGACGGCATAGCAAGAACCTTGTATCACCTTCAGAGGGGCTTCTATTCATCCTCTATCTCCACAAGCTGTGCCCGTCTCTCAGCAGCTTTCTTCCTAACAAAGAAACCCCACCTCATTGCTGCTTTAATTTTCAGCCACCCCACAACAGCTTTGCCAGGACGGTTGCGATCTTCGTCATAGCTGGGCATTGGTGATGGCATGAATGGGGGGAATGAATACCCATCATCAGGCACATCAATGGAGCCATGGCCTCCCATACTGAAGATTCTGAGCAAGTGCTGCATATCCTCATTTTCGAGCATCTCATGACTTCTAATGCGAATATCTTCCTCTGAAAAGAAATCTCGGTTGGTTGTCCAGTCATCTAAAGGATTAAGAGTGGATGGCTGAGAAGAAGAATTGATGGTCTGAAATCCTGATGTAGATGATTGTGGAGGAGCAAGGACCAGCCCAACAGCATTGGCATCACTTCTTGTGCTTTGTGCCTCATGTGAATTGCTGATCAATTGGTCATCTAGTGCAAATCCAGTGCCATCAAACTGGGTGCGAGAGTTGGAATTCACAAGTGGCTGGGTCAAGTATCTTGTTGATAGATTATCATTATACCCTACAGAAATAAATAAATAAAAACAATCAAGAATCATAATTAGCAACCTGTCTAGCTAACATCCTCACTGGATGACAGGAAACATCATCACATGCATTCATGTGTGTGCATACATGATTGTGTGTTGTGTGTGTGTGAGAGAGACAGAGAGAGACAGAGAGTGTTAAACTCTTAAGAATCTAAATATAGCATGCAAGGCATAAAAATTTCATGAGTGTATAGAACAGATTGTGTAGTGTGTGACCAAAAAAGTTCACTTACAATCCAATGGCATTATTGATTACAACCTTAGGCTTGGTTCTGTAAAGATAAATACTAAAACTTTGCCGGTATAACTATGCTGATGAGCAGTCAAGCAAGTCACAATGAATTTTATGTTCATTTTTGGAGGATTTTACATCTCATAGCTTCAGGATTTTCCGGGTTGTGTTCTGTAGACCCAAGTAAATGTAGCACTACTTAGAAATCCTACACTCTATATTTCGCTTCAAGTTATATTCCACACAAGCAAAGAACCCTTTCACTCTTTCAGCTTATCTTCATTGATTAGTTAAAAATAAAGTTTATGAGGCCAAATATGAAACAGTGAATACTCATGCAGGCAGCAATGTTTACCTCCGATTGGTAGGGCTGGATCCAATGGAGGTTGCTCTGAGGGAACTGAATTTGTCAGGCGAGGTACTTGCAGTTGATGATCTGAAGCATCGGAGTAACTGATTGGGCCAGTCTGAAATTCAGTTCGGGTTGACCTCTTATTCTGCTTAAAGTTTAGAAGTGACTTGCCATCGTACTGAATAACTTGATCCCAATTTTCATATGCTTTCTTCACCAGCGTATCTACATAGACCTGCAAAAACAAAAGCATTATACAAATTTCATGTATTTGACCTTCCCCCTGTCAATTATTTAGCATAGAAGATAAAGAATAATATAGTATCATAACACCAAACTGTTCAGTTAGAAACACAAAGTACATAATTAGTTTATAAGCCTTGTAGTTACCGGGTGTTTTCAACCTAATAACGTAACTTCCATACATTTACTAGGAACAAGAGAAGACTACAGCAGGAACAAAGATTTAACACAAAAAGAGCACATCCTCCTAACATGAAATTATCAGAAAATAAAAAAATTTCATCTCCCTACATTAATTCTCCTTGGTGATGGTTTCTGTTTCAACTCTTCCATTATGTGTCAAATATAAACCCTTGCAGCAAAAGGAAAATTTATTTTGAAATATGTAATCTAAAAGAACACAAAGATTGACCGACCAAAAAATAAAAATGGGAGACCATATTCCAAAAATAAATAAATAAACCAAAAGAAAGAGGTTAATATTCACCTTCTGGCTGTCAGATAGAGCATCAGCAGAGTGAAACTGCTCCCCAGCAATGAGACCACTCAGCTCGTAGATGTTGTTAAAAACAACACCAACATTTCTTGTATCTTCAGGATAATAAACATAAAGCTTCCCACTCAAGACACAAGTCTTTGCATGTTCTATAAGAGCATCCCACATCTTGTTCGACATACCGCTTCCAAGAATCTATATACAGTGTCCAAACAAAATATAAAACATCTACAATGTACAAAATTGTGTAAGTGTTAGCATGCACTTTTACAACTCAAACCAAGTCCTACACTTACATTCCGTAATTTCTGAGAATCTCGGACCACAAGCTGAAGAAACTCTTCAACCATGAATATTCCTGCACTGTTTAACCTCTTATGGAATGCCCCATCCTTGCCAATCTTCTCCAATCTCCATACTTCATCATTTAATGCTGGTGGGTAGTGTTTCTTGTACACTGTCAAGATCAATGGAAAAATAATAATAATAATAAATCAAAAACAGTGTGCTAGAACAGATAGAAAAAGAAAATATACGCCAGAGCATGAACCTACATTCTCCTCTGTGATCTTTAACAGTAAAAGCTTCTGTCTTAGCTTCACGTATGCGCATGCCCTCACAAAATCCCGAAGCAACTTTCATTCCAAGCCTGAACTTCCTGCTTCGTATCCAACTTGAGTTATCTGTAAAGGTCAGATCCCCTAGTGTTCCTACCCCTTCTTTGAGGGTCACTTGCAGTTCCCCAGTCAACAGAGGTCTCTTCCCTTCACGCTCTTTAACCACATGGCTATCAAATTCTTCTTGAGTCCAGCCTTCATCATCTTCATTGTTGAAATCACCTTCCAGCACAACAACATCCAGTTTTACAGAGGATTCAGGTCCCGAAGTCACAACTCGCTGTGTGTTTCTATCAACCAAAACAACATGAATTGCAGCACCCTGCTCGCCTTCAACCTTCCCTCCCGTGAAGATCGGAAGAGACAAATTGGACCTAAACTCTAGCTGCAAGTTTTGCCCATTGGGACCTTCAATCCGTTTTGGGGAAGACCTGAAATGTCAAATGTCAGAAACTGTTTCACCACAACATGATTGAACATATAGTTCATGGCGACATTTTTTTATAACTTTTTTATTTTGCTAAAATAATTCATGGTTGTGATGACTCTGACATCAAGGAGCATTGAAACAAAATATCTTACATTAAAAAGCATCTAGCATTACTCTCCCTTTTTGCAAACATTTCCTTTCAGATATCATATAAATGATTAGAAATCTGGATAGGCAATCCTTGCTTATCCTGATAACTTAACAGGATTGCTCATCTATAATTCTGAAAGGGGTTAAATATTTTGCTCTATTATAAAAATGATTAAAATTTGTTTCATTCATTATAAAAATAAATAAATAAAATTCTCATAAATAATTTTTTGACCTTCCATTAACTCTCGGAGGGCCTAACTTAGCCAACGCACGTTCCACTTCTTCACTTACCTGTAAACCAGTAAAAGAATAAGCGCTACAGATCAAGAGCATAGACAGAGAATCCCAATAGGTCTCTTATGTTTTGACCATAACTAAGACAGATCGTGTTACATAACCAACAAACAGTTCATTTATAAGAAAGCAACTATCCTGCATAAAAATGCAAAAGAATCATCTGAACCTTTAATTGTTTAAATACTTCCAGTTTGTCTTCTCTTTATACATGATACCAACATCAAACTAAGACAAATTGGAAGTACTAAAACTATGTTAATGAACAAAAAAAGTTAGTGCCTTGATTTAGGTTTCTTCATTTGAACAAATCATTTTTGACTAAAATAACTAATGATGTACCCCAGCCTAAAAAAAATTTCAGTTCATAAGATTTAATCACTATTCCAAGAGTCAAGAACGCTTGGACTTAGCTTTTAACCCACCACTAAATAAATTTAGCTTCCATCACTCTGTTTCAATATAAACAAAACTAAGTTACATACACTACGCAAAATTCTTGGTCACCTTTAAAATTATAGCTTTAAAATTTGGTTGAGAAGTAAAGAGTTTTAAAACAATGTTCTTACTATAAAAAAAATAAAAAATAAAAAAAGGTCTCCATTGAGTATGTTAACCACTGTTTCAAGCTCAACAGTGATTGTTCAGCTTTATCAGCCCAAACGTACATTGGATAACCAGTACTAGTAACTATTAATTCTTTAAAAAAGGAGGGATAAACTCGTCACATATGAAAGGTATCAAACACAAGTATGGAAAGCAAGAGTACATATAAATATCTCTTAGGTATGGATAGGCCACTATGGAACTTCCTCACAATCAGTCTTCTTTGGGCTACAGAATCAAAATGTATTAAAAGCAAAATTTCTAGCATACCTAATATGATAATGGATCCCTATACACACTCAAAAGAGAGAGAAATAGCACCAGTGCCAATAATGTTGACATTCTGAATACAAATCAAAACACTACCACCAAAAAGATGAGGACACTATAATAGATGTATATGTGGGGCATTCGTAGAGTGGAAAAAAAAAAAAAGAAAAAAAAAACCTAAAAAGACGTGACTAGAGATTGGAATAGAGTATGGAAACCACAGAGATAACAATAAAGAATAGTAGTTAGAAGAAAAGAGGACAAAATAAGCACACAGGCTTACAATGAAGAGAATGCATAAACAAAAGGTACCCGAAAATAAAATTTTGAAACCCACTTACAACTCTACGAAGAATAGGTTCCAACGATGAGCATAGCTTCTGCAGACTGTCCACCTTGAGAGCTTCTATAATTACACTGCAAATATATATTCAATGGAATATAAAGAACATGATAGAAAACATATTGAACCTTTAGACAAAAATTCATTTAAGTGGCTAATTCATGCATACAGAAATCCATAGGGTCTAATTCTCTAGGAATGGGTGATAGCAAAGTACTTAAAGCCATACTAACAACACACAGAAACTTACGCCCAATACAAACAGAGGAACATGAGGGAGCATACAAAAGAACCAAACATATGATCTTGAAACTGAAATGAGAAATTATAAAGGAACCACAAAAATAACAAGTCATTGGGTGTGTCTCGATGAAGAGTTATAGTACCAAATACAAAAATATCACAATCTGATGAGAACAACATGGCTGTAATTGTGCTGTGCTATGGTCATGAAATACGCTAAAGTTAAAATCAGATGTCACTCTTATCTTCTTCTAAGAAGGTCATTAAGAAATTTGTGGTAACTTAGCATTTACTCAAAAACCACTTCTAATCAACAACTAAATTAGTCAAAGAAGCACATTGCTCTAGTTCTCGAGTGCACATCGGAGCAACTAGATGGTCCAAATATAACTATATCAGCTCAAACTAAAAGGGGGTTTTCCTACAATTCTCAAATTATACGACTAATTATTCAAATTAGCAAGCAAATAATATAATCAACAAAAAGAATTCACATAATCAATTGAAATTAAACAAGATGAAATCCGTTACCTAGCGAGAGCCGGCCGCTTTCGCTCCGGCTGCTCCTCCTCTCCCCCTTCCATTTGCCTCTTCCCTCTCATAGAGTTGGTCCTCTCCATGAGTCTAGTCTGCCTCTGCATTTTATACCGATTTTCAGAACCCTAGATTTCCAGATCTGCAGAACACCAGAAAATCAAAAACAGCTACTTCACTACCAAAACTCACATTAAGAAATGCATAACAGCTAAACACATAACTATCTACAAACTTTTCAAAACTAAACTGAAATTCAACAAACAAAAATATAGGACCATCAAATTTAAACCCTAATACCTCGTTTTCTGCTGAAATTTGGAGTGATAATAGAACTGAGCTGTGCGGAGAGGTTATATTTGTCTGTCAGTTTCTAAAATTTGCCGAGAAAACGTTCGAGAAAGTGAGAGAAAGTGGTTTCTGTTTGGAGAGAGAACGGGAAAATGGGGAACCTGAAATAAGGGCGAGCAGTCTCTATTAAGTCTACCCAGGCGACTCTTCAGCAGAAGTGTCAGTTATCCACTGCTTCTTCGACCACGGTACTCGCTTTTTCTAGTTATGTCGTTTTATGTTAGGGCAAGATGTTTTGGGACGATATGGCACGTGGCATGCGTCCATTGGATGATATAAAGTGTTGCGTAGGTAAATAATAATATTTCTGGCAATGTGTGTAATTGGGGTCCACTTTTCGGTCTATGCTTTAGGATTGTCCGGAGGCAATATTGTGTTAAATCGTGACTGTACGTTTGACGGCCGAAAAATGAAATATAAAATTAGTTAAATTACCGGCCGAAGAGATATTCATTAAAATGACGTCACTTTATGGAGGTTGGCTTACGTCCTTTCTTTGTCTCTTTTATTTTCAATAAACTTTTTCTTTTTCTGTTCTTTTCTGTTTTTTTTTATTGTGTTTTTAACTTTTCCTTTCTTATTAGTTTGGTATTTTGTAGGTTTTCTTAGTGACATTATTCACTCCTTTCTAGTTTTGTACGAAATATATAGTTTGGGTTTGTCCGATTTGTCCGAAATGAGGAAGATTGATCCTTTCTAACCTAATATTATATATTGTTTAAGGAAATGAGAAGGTTGATCCACATCAAATTTTTAAATCGTTAATTTTGTTACAATATTTGCACTTAATTTAATGAGTAATTTTTTTTTAGTGCTGCTAAATGAACCCTAAAATTAATTTAGTACATCCTACTACCAAACTATTTATTAAATTACTAATTTATCTTAATTTTCAATTATCAAAAAGGATTTGAATTGTGAAAAAAATATATGATTTTAATGAGTACATCATACTCATCATATTCAACCCTAATCAAACGTAGAGAAGTTTTCTTATTACTAGGTGCCCACACGATGAACAATGCAGCGAGCACTGACAGAGGCGCAATTGCAGGACGAAATGTTCTTCCATTACTTTTTCTGATAATTTTTTGTTTTTATTGTTGTATTTTTATTAGAATTTTATTCAATTTGCTTGATTAAGATTTATCTATAAAATTCGATAGTTACTTTTCCGAGAACTTTCTACGAAGATTCACTTATCAATTGATGATTGCTTGTTGCCATATTTTTTATTTTCTTCAAGAAATTTTGGCCTTAGCAGCAACGGGAAGTTTAACTTTAATATTATATATATTTCATATAAATATATACAGTCCTGATCTCTTGGACTACAGGGGTCCAAGAGATTTATGGTCACTCATCGTTGGATGTAAATTCAACGGTTCACTCACTCTTATACTCATTTTAAGAAACTTTTTTGAACCATTGGATTAATATTCAACGGTGGGTGACCACAATTTCTTGGACTCTTGTGGTCCAAGAGATCAGGACTGTAAATATATAATACATATATTCATTAACAAATAAAGTAGCAAGTTCAAATGATCTATTTTGTCCAAAATGGTTAATTGGAATGACCTTACAAACATTGTCACACTGAGAGGATATAAACTTATAAGAGAGCTAATTGTGGAATCAATAAAAACATATATAAATGATAATGTGCATAATGGCGTGGCTGGAATTCATGATGCAACCAATGATTGTAAAGTAATAGTAATCTTATTTAGGATTGGTATTAAGGTGTTGTCTGATAGAGTGTATTAAGGTGTACCATGAGTATTTTTAGTAGTTAAATAGGGTTTACTTAGTTAATTTTATATTTTGATTAAAATATTAGGGTGTACTTAGTTAATTTTAGAGTTCGTTTAGCAGCACTTTTTATTTTATTTTATACAATCGATACTGAGGAAAGAGGGGATTCAAACGTGACCTCAGGTGTATGGATAACTACTCTTCATCACTTGAACTACATGCATGTAAGTAAGGGGAGAAATAAAAATGAAAAAAAAGTAGTGGTTATTATTGTAGAATAATAAAGTGCCGAAACAATTGTGAAAATGATCTTTTATTTATTATTTTATTAAAATAAATTTAAATTACATGTTTAATTTATTAATATCTATTTTTATTATTTTTTAAGTTTATGAAGAGATTAATTATTTTCACCACTAGCGCCAGGACAGATCCATAATCTCGAGCCATAAGAACTTACATGTGGCACCAAACTGCCAACTACCATTAGTATGGTTTATGGACTTACGCATGATGAAACATGGACATAAAGAAATGCTTTTATAAGGGTTGACAAAAGGATCCTCTCTTAGCAATAGTAGATGCAGTACTACATAAAAATGAACTTTGCTTATGTTTTTGCACTTTAACTGGTTCATAGAACTTACACATTAATTGGTTCATAGAACTTACAAAAGTTAACCAATTAATTCTTGTGATTGAATATAGAATATACTATTCTCGGGACACCTATCCCGCAAAGACACAGATCATGCCCACCCTCGTGACTCCAACCATGTCATGAGGAAGCTTGCTTACCACCACAGCATATTGACACCGAGCTTGGTGGAGATATGGACAATTGTGTGTGATGAGTCATAAAAGTGACACTAGGCCGCCCTCCCCCCAACCCACAATGTCGGGTAATGATATGTGCCATCTATTTTAAATATTATCATTTACATACACAAAATATGAGTCAAGTTGAAAATCATTTAAATAATGTTTATCATATGCCATTTCAGTGTTTATTAAAAAGGTTGACTCATTTTTCACTTTGGTAAAATAAAATTGGATGTGACAATTTGGGCCTACCACATGTGATGACACTTGAAAGGGTCTCTCTAAAATATTTGCCATCAATGCGAAATATAAGAGCCCGTTCGGTAACGTTTTAAGGGATTATTTTCATTTTTAGAGAACAAAAATGAGGTAAAAACACGTTCGGTGACCCAAAAACATAAAACACTGAGAATGTTTTCATTTTATGAAAACAAGTTCATGTGTATTTGTAGAAAACAGAAAAAAGTTGTTTTCATTCTCATGGGAAACGTTTTCATAAAAATAACTCACATATTATTATTTCAAATTGTACCACCAGACACGTTTTCATTATTTTTGTTTTCTGAAGATGTTTTCTAATTAATCTACTAGACGCATTTTCATTTCCTGAAAATGCAAATTCGTTTTCTTGTTTTCATTCTCATAAAATATTCTATGAAAACTTTCTCTAAAAACGTTACTGGACGGGCTCCTTTTGTCCATTTTCTTAATAGTTTTACACATGTAGGACTTGATTATTACCTAAACAAACCTAAAAGACTATGAAAGAGAAACATGAAATCCTTTCTTTGGCAATCAACCAGATAATTTGAGATATGGAAGAAAAAGAAATCAGCTATGAAAGAGAAAAAGAACCTTTGTAGGATAATTGACAGGAGATATCCTTTGGTAGCATCATCACTAGAGTATGAGTCTCAAATGTGGTGGATACCATCTTTATATAGCCTATAGGTTATAGCTGAAGTTGGTATTAGAGATATGCAAAGCCGGCAATTCTGACCGTTGGTCGATGTTGCCCCTATATTTGATCAATGATCAGAAATCACCGACAGGTGCATGAGCAACGAACCTTAGTATTCTCGTATGTGTAACAGTGTAACAGCATAGGTAAATTACATCAGCACCCTCCAATCATTGGACTGCATTTAGTGGGATTTCAAGGCGTAGGGACACAGAAAGGGGGAGAAGGAAACTGGACAATCAAGGCTTTTTCTTTTCGTGTCGTAAGAGGGATATACATCATACAGTCAAGAAAAGGCGAAAGAGACCCAATCCTAAGATAGGAAAGAAATAAGTATCCCATTGTAAATTTACTCATTTGCCCTTGCATTTAAGAAATAAATCAATAATATTAAAAAATATGGATAAAATACAACTGTCCTCCCCTTATTTTTTCCTATCTCCTCCTATCAAATTATAGAGAGTATAAGCAAATGAACTGTCACACACACTCCCTTATCTTTTATTCTCAAGAGGGTGAGGGAAGGCATTATGAGGGCTAAAAGCCATTGGCATGCGGACAAAATCGGCACAAGGCCAACGCATGAGACCAAAATGTAATTAACAAATAAGAATTGCAAGTTGTGGAAAGATTTACTTGAATTCATAGTTGCAGATATTTTAATTGTTTTGAGATTGGCTAAGTTCTTCAAGCCTTCTGTAAACTTTAGTGAGGGCTTCGTTGCAGACCTTAGGAGATGTGCAGGGTCCGCACATGAGATATATGACATGTCCCAGAGGCCTCATGTAAACTCCGTCTTCACGAAGCTTCTTCAGAAGAGAGCTTGCATACCGTGACCCATACCTATTCAAAATTCACAGAACAAAACATTTCAAACAAGGGTTAAAAAGATTACAGGACACAGCGCAGCGTGGTAATTGTCAGCTATTGCAATGTTGCGTCAAAAAGCTACGGTTGATGATAACACTGTATAATCATAGCATTACGATACATGGATTCTTAATCTATGAAGTATACAAGCACCTCTACATCTTGTCCACAAGCGAAACATTCATGCACACATACATACATATGTACATACACCCACACACACACACACACACACACACATATATATAGAGATAAAAAGATATATCTATAAATAAAAAATTCTATTAATTTTTAGACTAAATATTAAAAGACAGAAGAAGATGTCATGATACAAAGGGTTGCCCAGCCGATTGAACATGTGACTTCTGGCCAATGATTTTAAAAGTCAACTTGTGGTCTAAATTGTTATAACTCATAACCTTGGAACAATTGCTAGCATCATTATGCTGCACATATCGTATAGGACGATATGGTATTACTAAAGAGGCACATGATATTTCAACTTATAATTTTCCAAGGGTACGGGATGATTTGGTGTATGTGGGGGCACCACACAAACATACAAAGTAATAAGACCATACCCAGCATTGCAGCCTTCTACTCGGAGCTCTAGAGCACAAAGCGTTCCCAACACAACTACTCTTTGAATTGCAGGATGTGAAGAGATCTGGTACACTAGTTTGTCATCCCATAACTGCAAGCATTTGGAATGATACCATGTGGTAAAATTAAAAAAAGGAAAGGAAAGGAAAGGAAAACAAAAAACCACACACAATGACACTGAAAGGACAGCAAGTTCTAGCAAAATTTAAAAAGAACAGGTTTCAGAATTTAACTATTTTAAGCTCCAATACCATGTTGAAATATGGAACCAATTAAGCATCATAATGATGTAAAGCCTTGTTTTTTTTTTTTGGGGTCTCATAATGAATTAAATCCCAGGCTAAACACATTAAGCTACCCCTTTTGCAATTCTTAACAGCTCTCTCTCTCTCTCTCTCTCTCTCTCTCTCTCTCTCTCTCTCTCTCTCTCTCTCTCTCTAATCAACTTGAAATTATAGAAATCAATTTATGCCAGGTAATTACACCCTCACATATATTATTCAAATTATACAAGAAAAATGCTGACCGAAAATATATTGAAGGTATTGGATTTGTATGTAGTATTATACAAATGAGACACACACAAGACAATTATAACACACATACCTCGCTAAGTAAGCTTCCTTTGGAAGTGATATTAGGATTTCTCTGAGAATCCTTAAACCATCTTATAGATTTAGCAGCTGCTGTGCACCCGATGGCATGTGCAGAATATGAATGTCCATGCAGAAGGGCCTTTAGCTATAAAATTAACAGAAAGTGCTTCTTAGTCTATACACGCATAATACCAACACCAAGAAATGTAAACAAATGCTATACCAGCCCAATTCCCTTTAAAAACATTGCTATACCACATCAATCTGTGTATTCAAATTTGAGCTTAGAGTGAATAATTTAACATATCTTAATAAATGTAAAATCAAATAAGCAATCAAATCAAATTGTAAAATAAACTTAAGTGTTTCTCATACAACTCAACACACCATAATAAATTACCTTTGAGTCTCCAATAAATGAGTCAAATACGGCATTGGTAGCCAATGTGGCAGCCAAGGGTACAGTCCCACCAGTCATCAGCTTCCCAAAGCAGGCTATATCTGGAAAACAAGATAGTAGTTCTGCGGCTGACTGCAAAACAAAAGTAACTTCCCAATCAATTAAATAAAAATGTATGATAAAATTTTTGAACAAGAGAATGAAATGAAACCAAGGGTTCCAACCTCTGTTCCTAGACGCCAGAAACCAGTGAAAACCTCATCAAAGATAGTGGGAATATTTTTCTTCCGGCACTCATTCACCAGAACCCGCTGGAAAAGTGGATCAACCATATGCATTCCTCCAGCACCTTGTATAACTGCAGAACAATTCCAAATGAAGAATGGAAAAATTGCTGCATTAGTATTTAGTATAACAGGGAAAGATATAAAGCAAACAGATGTTATATAATCTTTAATTATCAAAAGAAAACTTAGGTTATAAATATCAGCCTAATCAGAAAGACTAATGCCAAACACACCCATGCACAGTCTATAGAGTAGCAGAAAGCCCATCAAAATGACTTCAAATATAAGACATCTCAAGTATGAAAAACAAGTGGTGGCCCAGAATAGATGCATCACACCTCACACAAGCAGGTGCAGATTCACTAGATGAAGATCAGGCTTGGGAATTCATAATTAACAATTTTTCAAGTTAGGAGTCAAGTAAATTTTCAAGAAGTGTCCAATATAAGAAACTTAATTAAATATATTACCTGATTGATAAAAAACAAAATCTGATCCAACCAGATATAAAATAAAATTACTGGTATAAGTAATCTTGCCTGGTTCAATAATCAATGCTCCAATGTACCCTTTTGATTCAGGAAACTTTGATAATTGTTCTGATATATATGTTGAATAAATACCAGCAAGATCTGACTTGTCCCTGCTCTTGACAAAAATATCATCACGGGAACCAAAGGCTGTAGAAGTGCCAATGAATGTAAGAATATGGTACCTTAGTAACAGGTCGAAATAGAATAGGTGTGACAAAAGAGGTCACTTACTCATATTTTTGAGATTCAAACTCCGAGAATGCAACCCTTCAGGTAGGGAAAGGTTCCACATATTGTTGGACAAAAAAACCATCGGAGGATCGAGAAAAAAACCTCTTCCATTATACCTGCACGTAAAAGTTATAAATCTTGACAAGGCTCAATGACAAAATAGCTTGTTCTCTATTGCTGCTAGTTAGCTCTATTCCAAGACAATATTCTGGAATCAAGATACAAATGATCAAGGTAAAGAAATTACATGCAATTCTAAATTGCATTAATGTCCTCATTCTTTACATACGAATGTATAAATGATATTTATAAGTCTTGCAAGCAAACAATTGAGAGATTAAAGACCACTGAAAGAAGTGATTTTCAGTGTGCGTAAATTTTATATGCTTTCAGCTTAGTACAAGTAGTAGAAAAATAGACAACAAACATAAACATAAAAGGTGAAATAAGAGGGAGCTTTCTTAAGTGAAAAGTTGTCGATACTTGATATTCAAGGAGGGAAAAAAAAGGCTCCCGTGAACTACTACACCCCCACTTTGAAGCAAATAATCTAGCATCTTCTATCTATGTCATCAGTAGCCAGCAATATATTCTCTATTGGATGCTGACTAACTCCAAAAGTTGATATATAAGTATATAGATTTGGAATATTTCAAGTATCTTGTGACAGAAAATTCATACCATGGTTGTTGGAGGAAGCCTGTATAAGATGATGGTGCTTGTGCTTCCATAGCACCCAAAGTATCACCATGATAAGATCCTTTAAGAGCCAGGACCTGAAATAAACAACCCCTACATCAAAAGAATTGAAGAAAAATCTGACCATAACTTCCAAAGTTACATCACATTAGAGGATCGTTACAATAGACAAGGCAATGATTTTTCCTAACTGGGCAAAGAGTAGCTTAAACAATCATAAATACAGAAAAAGCAGCAGCTAGAAAAGTTAGCTTATCTAAAGCTTAGACCATAATTCTTACCCCATCCACCTCACATAAACTACTCCAGTACTGGCTAAACATGTACAAGTGAAACAAGGGAGATAATAAAATTGAATTCAGACCATAATTCTAAAAATTGAATCCATATGGTGCCAAATAAAAAACCAGATACTCATGCTCCAACGCTGAAGATACTTAGTTAACGAACAAATGCCCAAATAGTGTGTGCTTTCAGTATCATTTGTCATCTCAACTATTTAGGAATATTTTCCGACAAAATTTCATTTACTCATAACAATTCAGTTGATCCACAAAAGCCGGAGGCTTAGGAATTTTTTAACCAACAGAACTTTTTCTTTATTGGTTTCAGGGAGCAGAGAAAATTACTTGTTGAATTTCATAATGACAATGATTATGTACAAAAGAAGGAGGTGAAAGAGTTTTTCTCTTGTTAATTAAACCAATATGACATTACACTGATGGTGATAAAGAATTAATGAGGCCCACCACAAGCTCAGGATATCTCTCAGCTGTATTTTCCTTGAGATGATCTAAAAGAATTCCATGATCATAAGAGAATTTACGGAATGCCATCTTCAATGCAATCTCAATTGCTGTAGATCCATTATCCGAAAAATACGTTCGAGAAGCCCAACCTGTGTAAATTCACATCAGCCACATATAAGCAGATGGGTAAAGACCAAGGAAAAATATATGAATATATGTGACAAATTTACGATATTTTGAAATAAATTACTACCCTTTGGATTCTACATGTACCATAGGCAACACCTTTGGCCTATGGCATCACAGAGTTAGTTGAATACCCAAATAAAAGATTCATTAGCCATGTGATAAAGCATTGAAAAACTGTAACTAATATAAGTGTGTTTTCAACCACAGAAAGTAGCATACAAGAAAAGTAAATAAAAGGAATACAAGTTACATAATACCAACCTTTTCCAACACCTTCAAGCAAAAGTTCAGCACATTCCAAGGCTGGCTCATAAACATTCTCAGGAAACATTACATGCCCAAATCTTGCAGTTGCATAACCCATATCCCTTGCAAGTTCAGTCTGAAACCACCTAAACAAAAACCACATTAAAAAACTTTAGACATTCCATATTATTCTTTTATATGTCAAATAAATAAAATCATTGACCAAGGGGGCACAACCTGTGCAGGCAAAAAAGATACCTTCCAAAACTAAAAAAGAAACTAAAAGAATCCAAGAAAAATTGAACAGTGAACTAGGGGAACAGTCCTTGTCTTGACTGTCCATACCGAAGCCAAAAATTAACAGCACAAACTTTGCTCTCAATGAGAGGGTATCAGATCAGCTCAAAAGATTCAACTCCATGCTCTCTACTGAAAATTCTATAAGCATGCTCATACATTTTGCATAGTCTAAGCATAAAGTGAGTGCATTAATAAAACAACAATGCGAACGGGCAACATTATAAGACATAACATACAGGATACATAAGACCATAGGCATCCATTCAGGAATGACATGACCAAGGAGATTGCAAAATATAAAGATTATAAAGCAGCATCATGGCTTTGCAATATGCCACGATCTGACCGTCAATCAATAAATAGAAATCAAGTATCAGAGCAAGCATTTAACAGAAAGATATTTATAAAGATGACCTGTAAAGTAGCATCAGGTCCTTGAGTCCACCAACTGGCACATGCATCAAATTGTTGAGTTATGACATCATCATTCTGAGCCTAAAATTAAATGAAACAAAGTTAACTAGGCATTCTATGAAACGGTCAATAACAGAATACATATCACTTGGAAGAAGTGCAAATAAGTTATTTATACAACTAGAACTACAAAAAAAAAATGCAGTATAGGCAACCAATACGCATTCCTTTCTTTCATTAAGCATTTGTTTAAAAGAGAAAGCAAAAAAAATTAATCACCGAAATGTAGTATTTCTAGAGTCCACTTCTTCCCCATACTACTAGTGAACGGGAAAACGTATCAAAAAAATAGTAGGGTATGCGGTATAAAAACAGTGATCTTCTCAATTTAATGAATGGGGAGTCTGCTTTGAAATCATCCGCCCTGTACCCTCCCCCCACCCCAAGGATCCCATCCCAAATTGCATGAGCAACAGGTCTTACATGTAATTTTCCGAATGCTTGATTATCATAAAAGATTCCCAACATATCATAGGATTCCCTTAGGTCCAAGATATGAAAGAAACAAATGTTTCCTTGCCTTGGAATAAATAGAATAGAATGGATTGGTACGATCTGACCTATTAACAGAGATCAATCCAAGGATTTATTTTACTTCCCCACCTAGCTACTCTAGGTTGGAGGTAGGTCCGGGGGGCGTCATTTAATTAGTGAAGCCACATATGCTATCTGGCACAAACCTTGAAGACTGAAAAATTTTCACCGCAGCGTGAATCAATCACTGTAACATCTCCTTCTGATACAAATGTGTGCTGAGTAAATGGCCACCAGAAGACATCTACGGCCCTCCTTGGCATGTCATGCAATCTCTTGGTTCTTTCGGTGTAAGCTGACAGCATTATTTCCATCAATGAATCAAATACATTATGAGCATCATCATACCATTCCATAAGGTCATCTGATAAGTCTTGTGGAATTGGTGGCAGTACAAGCACTGGAACACTAAACAACAAATGATAACAGTTAGTATAATTAGATTTTGCAGGACTAGAAGGAAATATTAAACACGTCATACAACAACAGCATAATTATCATATCAGGTCAAAGACAGTGAAATCCAAATACATGAGCAATGTTTACACATATTTGTCCAGATATAGTTACATATAGTATATAACCACTATTAATACGAGCAATCCAAATTACCTGTTTCGAAAATATGATGCTAAAGGCACCTCATTTACAAGGCCGTGATCCTCAAATACAACAGCAACAACATCATAACCTCGAATTTTCAAACTTTCATAAGCTGAAATGGTTCCAGAAATACCACCTAACCGTCCATCTCCGACAAGAATAGCTGGTAAACGGAAAGGCCTGCTCACATATACTAACTTCTCACGTTTAGAAATTTGTTTGACTAGTAATAGCAAGAGCAGGGATACGAGAAGAATGTATTATAAACAACCAAACTACGAATTTGAAGTACCTGTACAAGTCACATTGAAGCGACCCAGAAGGCCCTGGACTGGCAACCCCCCCAGCCGTCTCAACCACACAAAAAGAGTCCGCTTTCTCCTTCCCAACCCCAATCTGCAAACACCTCTGCAGCATTTTGAGCAAGGCCGAGTCCTCCACCTCCCCGCCTTCCCTCTCAGCCGCCAAGTGCGGCGACACGGGGTCTCCCCACGCGTACATTGTCTTACAAAGCAGCTCCGAAATCGGACCGGTTTCAGAATTGTCCCCAACAACCCTCCTCTCCTCACACCAGTCCAAATCGCGCATGCCCTTGTCGAAATTTTTTGGAGCTTGGGGGGCTGAGATGGAGCTGGCAGCCGAGGCCGAGGCCTTGAGGACGTGATTGGAGGCGAGGAGAGAGAGGTGGGGGGAGCGGCGGACAAGAGAGGTGAGCTTGGAGAAGACGAAATGGGAATCGGAGTCGGCGGGGTAGCCGGTTTGGACGGGCTTGAGGTAGAGGAAGGAGCGGCGCCGGTGGCGGGAGAGGAGAGAGGAGGCGGCGAGGCCGGCGGAGACTAGGGTTTTTCCGAGGGACGTATTGGAGGACCAAATGAGGTAGATGGGGTGAGAGAGAGGGACGGTGAGAGGCGGGGAAGGATTGGTGGCGGCGGGGCCGGCGGTGGTTGAGAGGTGTTTGATGACGTGGCGGTGGTGGAGTTGGTGGCGGGTGGGGCGGAGGAGGAGAGAGGTGAGGGTGAGCATGGTGGTGGTGGTGAAATGCGGGGTGTGTCTGGCGTGGAGAAGAGAAAGAGGGTTGGTTGGGGGTTTGCGAGGGTTTAATTAAGGAGGGAAAGGGATGTTGGTGGGAGTAAGATATTCGTTTCAACCAGAATATTCGTTTCAACCAGAACCTATGGTATTTACCCAAAAGGACGCAAAGCCAAAACAAAGAAAGGGCCAAAGGGGAAAATTATCAGAATTTTCCTCAATAAATTTGTGCAAAAACACAATTTCAACGCACATTTTAGGCATTTCTTTGAACAACAAAAAAGAAAAAAAAGTGTAATGTTTGGCAGAATTGAGATAATATTCGAGAATTGATTTTCTGAAAGATAATGTTTGGCAAGATTTGGAGAAAACAAGAGTTAGGAATTGACCATAATCAATTCCATTTTCCACATGAAATGCAAATTCACAACAAATTTCTCTTTATTAATGGATCTGAAAATGTAGGTGTCATAGGTATGCTAACACTAAAATTGAAAGTTGTTGGCTCAAAAATTAACAAGTGTCGAATAAAGATTCGACTAAAAAGCACCGACAAGAAAGCCTTCGCTCAATTAGGAAGAAGACAAAAACCTTGCAAAATGCAAGGGAGGGAAAACCTAACACAAAGAAGTTTGCTTTTGGATCATGGCAGGGCATGCTTAGGGATAGAAATCAATTGTTTTCTCATCCCATATTTAGTAAGTTCAATTATGGGAAATAGTTGCTTGGCGTATAGAAAAATAAGAGGGAAAATGTTACCCTCCTCTCCCCTCGGCTTTCATTTTCCCTTCCCATGGGAAACTTTGGAAAAATGAGTTAACATTAAATGCACATTTTTCATGACCATTTTGTCCCATTTTGTCCCAATTTTTTTATTTAAAAAAATTTATATCCATCCTACATTATAACACTTATCTTTCACCTTAATTTATCATTTAAAAATTACATTCAATTGAATTATAAAATTCAACTCATTGACTCAATTCTCTTCCATTGAAAAAATGAATTAGCTTAAAAACTCCATCTCTTCATATTGAAAAAGTGGTAAAGAAGCAATCAAAGCAACAAGTGATGGAAAATCGGTTGCGACTTATGACCACAATAGAGGGCATTAGGTATCTAGTAAATCAAGCATTGGCTTTTCGAGGTCACGATGAATCCGTTGACTCATCTAATCAGGGCAATTTCATTGAAATCATAAAGTCTTTTGCAAGAATGAATATAGAAGTTAAGAAAGTTGTCCTTGATAAGGCTCCTCAAAATGCTTAATACATTGCGCATGACATACAAAAGTAAATCTTACATATTTTTGCTAACAAGGTGAGGAAGACAATTTGTAAGGAACTTGGGAAGAACAAATTTTGTATTCTAGTTGATGAATCACTTGATGAATCTGGTAAGGAACAAATGGCTATTATTCTAAGATTTTTTGATTGTGATGAATTTATTCGGGAGCGCTTCTTTGATATTGTGAGTGTTGTAGACACTAATACCTTGACTCTTAAAAAAGAGGTATGCAAAGTGCTTGGTAATAACGACATTCTAGTGGAAAACATGCGTGGTCAAGGGTGCGATGGTGCTAGTAATATGCGTGGTTTATGGAATGGCTTACAAGCATTGTTTCTTCAAGATTGTCCATATGCATATTATGTGCATTGCTTTGCTCATCGTTTGCAATTGGCATTAAATGGTGCAGCTAAAGATGTGAAAGTTTTATGGAGATTTTTTTTAATGTTGACTAACATTGTGAATTTTGTTAGTGCTTATGCTAAGCGCCGTAGTGAGTTAAACTTAATTCGAAAAGTTGAACTCAATGGGTTGTTGGATTCTAGAGAACTTGAGACAGGTAGATGACTTAATCAAGCTTGTAGTTTAAAACGAGCTGGAGCCACTCGTTGGGGCTCTCATTATGCCTCTATTACAAGTTTGATGTGTTTATTTAAAGAGACTAAAGTACTTCTTCAAGAAATCAGTAATCATGGACCTAACCAACAATTTCATGGCGATGCTGAGAGTAACTATATTGCTATGATGTCTTTTGAATTTGTGTTCTCATTGGTTTTGATGGATAAATTTATGAGATTGACTAATTTTCTTTGTCAAGTATTTCAAACCCAAAACTCAAGACATTGTAAGTGCTTTAAATTTTATTGAAAACACAAAAATGCAATTTCAAGATATGAGAGTACATGGATGGGATGATTTATTCTGTAGTGTGGTATCATTTTGTGAACTACATGGTATTGATGTTCCTGATATGGGTGCTCGTTATATGACGGGCACACATTGTTCTTGTCTACAAAGAGATTTTATTACATTTGAGCATTACTATCGCATTGATGTATTCAATGATGTTATAGATTGCATGTTAAGGGAGTTAAATGACAAATTTCTAGAGCAAACAGTTGAACTTCTTTTTCTTAGCTCAACATTGGATCCTCATAATTCATTCAGTTCATTCAATATTGAGCATATATGTAAACTTGCTGAGAAATTCTATCCTGCTGATTTCCTTCCAAATGAGTTGAAAGATTTGGAAATAGAGTTGATGTATTTTCAAAATGATGTACATCGCCTTCCTTGCTTTAAGGAAACCAACACTCTTCCTCATTTATGTCAACAATTAGTGGAAACAAGTTTGGTAGATAACTATAGTTTGATCAACAGGTTGATTCGATTGGTGTTGACTTTTCCCGTTTCTACAGCAACAACAGAATGAGCTTTTTCATGTATGAGAATTATTAAGAATCGACTTCGAAGCACCATAGCTGATGAGTTTCTTGCTGATTGCATGACCCTTCACATTGAAAGAGAGTTTGCTAATAGTATCACTAATGCATCGATAATTGAGGAATTTAAGACTTCTAAGTACCTGTTTGGCATTGTTTATTTGGGGTGATAAGTGATTTTTTAAAAAATTTGGGAGGCCCAACTTTTGGTAAACTGTGAAAAAATCACTTATTGTTAAAAACTGCTATGAGAGGAAGCTATAAGAGAAATCAACTAATGAGGTGCTTTCATTTTCTGATTATGCATAAATCAGTTTCGAAGAGGTGCTGAGTTTATAATTATGCGGCAATCATTTTCTGATTATGCGGAAATCAATACCAACAACACTTTTAACAAAAAGTTTACCAAATACCAAATTGCTTTCTCTCACAGCAAATCTGACTACGATTATTTTCACAGCACAGCAATGCCAAACTGGCCTTAAGTCTCGTAGGGTAAAATTTTAGATTTAATTAGTGATGTTTTGTATTAAATTTACTTGTGGTTTTTATTTTTGTTGTTAAGCTTTTATATGTATAGATGTATTTGAAGGTAAGGCTTATTACGTCCCTCCTGACTAGGTGTATCTTTTTCTGATTATTAATGAAATTCACTCGTACCTTCGAGTTTAGTATGTGAGTTCCGCCCAATTGGCTTTCCGATCCTGGATCCGCCACTGCATGCAATAGTTTGTGCATAAGCTGTAGATTCAAGTAGGGCTGCAAACCGGACGCCGAACCGGGCCTTGTCGGAGTTCATTTATGGGCCCAAACCGCACGCCGAACAGGGCCTTGTCGGCATGCCCAAATGCTAAACCGTGGACCTATTTTTTAGGCCCATTTTCGAGTTTGGTCAAAACCTGAATGAGGCGGGTCGGGTTGGTTCGATTCGGGTATTTGCCGAGGCCCAACAAAAGCAACAATTGAAGTTTTTTTATTTTTTTTATTTTATAAAGTTTTCCAAGCCCATTCTATTTTTTGGTCAGATTTCAACAATTCAAGTTTTGACAATTCCTGTATAGTTTTTCCAGTTTCTCCAACTCTGCATATCTAAAGTTTTCATCATTCAAATACTTCAAAAAATCTTAAAACCATAGCAAATCATCATCCACCACACATGTCCAAATACAAAAATTATTATTACAGTCCATAGCAAATTGTGAGAGTAATATCAATCACAATTTGCATATTTGCAAAATTCAAAAGAAAATCCAAATAAAAACAAATAAATTTCCATTACATATACACATACAATTCCATGAGTTGTTTCATATTCAAATCAAATTAGCACCTCTGCACAAAGAAAGAAAAAACAGTTAGTAAACATATGAATTAATAACACAAAGAAACTACAAATTATGATTAATGTAGAAAAGGAAGAAAACATTTTTCCACTTTTTCCAAAGCTTGGTAGAAATCTAACTCCTCCAATGCGGGTTCTTTGTATTAGCTAAACTCATCCGTCCTTAACCAATCACTACAACAAGTCAATGCCTCCACGATTTTTGAAGTTAATGAACTCCTAAAGGAATCTACAACTCTCTTTCCAATGCTAAAAGAACATTCCGAAGCCACAGTTGATGCTTGGACAGCAAATACATCTTTTGCAACATTGGAAAGTATTGGAAATTTTGTCGCATTCTCCTTCCACCAATCAAGCAATTTGAACTCATCATTGGTAAGATTCACTGGAGGTTCCAATAGGTCTTTATCAATCTCATTTCTTATCTCAACAACATCCTTATCTCTCATTGACTTCAAGAACTTTTGTAACCTTGATGATTTAGTACGTAACATCATTGTTCACATGCAATGATCCTTCACTCTCTACATTACCATGAAATACTTGGGCAACAGCTGGATTTTGCTTTCTATAGTAATCATACAAATTGTGTAAAAGTGTCTTGATCTCCAATGACATGTCATTAACCCAATTTTCATCGGACACCAACCCAAGCAAAATTCCACATATTCCATCTTGTATCGAGGATCTAGAATAACAGCCACAAAGAATAACTTGTTGATGTTATTCACATTTCCCCAATATTTATCAAACTTTCTCTTTATCATTGTTGCTATTTTGCACATAATAACATCATCAACATTCATCATTGTATCTATCTCCTCCAAAAAAGAACATATCTCAGGGAGTGGGGCATTAGAAGACACGATTTTTGATGCACGACACCTCAAAGTAGCATCATAAAACTTCTTAAAAAATTTGACAAATACTTTTGTATTATCCTAATCCAACAAAGTTGGAGGCCTAACTTTTTTATTTTTTTCCTTACCGTGAGCTTCATACTCCTCGAAGTACCCCAAAAAGTTTGGGTCATCCTCCTCCATCATCTCAAAACCTTTTTGGAGCTTCAAAGCACTCTCCAACATCATGTAAGTTGAATTCCATCTTGTGCACACATCTAAAGGAACCATGGTTCTAGTATCAACCTTCTCTATCTCCAAACAAGCCATAAACTTCTTTAACCGTTAGGATAACCCCCTAATGTACTTAGCACAATTGCGAATAATCTCAATAGATTGATGAATTTCTTTCATTCCATCGGTTACAATCAAGTTTGTAATATGTGCACAACACCTCACATGCAACAAACTACCATAACCTATGAGTGAATTCCACTTTTCTAACATCTTCTTCATGTAGCTAATACATCCATCATTGAAGGAAACATTATCAAATGATATGGTGAAGACTTTGTCTATCCCTCATCCATTAAAACATGCCTCTACAAGCCTACCAATTGTATCCCCTTATGATTAGGAATGACACAAAAATTAAGGATTCTCTTATGCAAGACCCAATCATCATCAATGAAGTGGGCCGTGAGAACCATGTAATTGATATTTTGAATGGACGTCCAAGTGTCGGTGGTAAGAGAGACTCTTTGTGCATTATGTGTTAAGACACTCTTGATTTTAGCCTTCTCCTCTTGATAGAGATCCCACACATCTCTAACAATTGTTGTACGAGATGGCAAATCAAATCTAGGTTGTGCCTCCTTCAAAAATTCACGAAACCTAATACCTTCCACATGACTAAACGGAAGATCATCCCTAATAATCATTTTGACACTTGCAATTCTACATCTCTCTTTACTAAATGCATGTGCTACTAGGTTACCCCTTTTCGCTTGGCCCTTAAATGAAAGGACTTTTTGTCTTTTTTCATGTCGCAATGGAGAACTCTTACATTGACTTCTCAAATGGTGCCACAAAATGGATGTACCATTCCTTTTACCCTCATATGCTTAGTTCTTTTTACAGTACTTGCATATGCATCTAGGCTCACTAGTTTCATCCTCATACTTTATCTTTGTGAAATGATCCCAAACCCCCGAAGCATTCTTACAAGGCTTTCTTTTTCCTAAAGTGCTAGGGGCTGATTGTGAAGGGGGCTAATGGTGGAAGGGCTAATGGTGGTGGTGGGTTAGTTGAAACATGGGTTTCAGATTCTGCTTCCATTAAATTAATAATACCCTACAAAAATACAAATATTTGTTGCTTCAATAACCAAAAACAATAAGCATGTAATCAATATTGCATATCTGCCAAAGCAGCAACCAAAATACAAATATTGCATATCTACCAAAGCAGCAATCAAAATACAAATATCACATTATTTAATAATTCCACTTTTCTAACCTTTTATTTATGCCTTTAGCCTATGTGAATTGGTGCCAAATTTAGTGTGACATTACAATACTCATAGAACTTAAATTATTACTCAATATCTGCCAAATCATATTATTATTGAATGATGCAAATTTTCAAAATCCGAAATGAAATCACAAATAACAAATAAAACTAACACAAAAAATAACAAATAAAACAACAACTGAAAAACACAAATAAATCAAACGGCAACAAAAATCACTTCTGTCCCAAAATCAATTCTACGATCCATATTATTAGATTTCACAACAACACTAGAAAT
>NC_034009.1:6685084-6735532 GCF_000346465.2 Prunus persica
TCCGCAACGCTAGCAATAATTCGAACTACAACTGAGTCAGATCTGAGAAAATTACCTCGCCAGCCGATTGTTTCATATGATTCAACAGCAACTCTGTGTCACCTCTGTCCCAAACTCTGTTGGTCGAGACATATAGATATAACTCAACATTGTCAAATTTCTATAACTCTTTCAATAGGGAGTGTCAGATATTGAGACCTCACCTAGCGAGACAGTGATAGCGATTGATCCAGAGCTCTATTCTGAGAGTCAGAGTGCCCGACAGAGAGAGAGAGAGAGAGAGAGAGAGACAGAGTGAGTGAAACTGGCTGAGTGAGATGAGAGCCAGAGCGCGTGAGAGAGAGTGACTGAGAGAGAGAGAGATCGGGTGAGAGAAATCGCCTGAGAAAGAGAGAGAGAGAGAGAGAGAGAGAGAGAGAGAGAGAGAGAGAGAGAGAGAGTGAGTGAGTCTGAGAGGAGAAGAGGCGAAATGGAAAAAAAAAAATCGAAGCAATGAGGGTTTCGCTTGATCCGGTATAACGTAGCGTAGGAAATGACTTAATCTCAACGAATCATCACTTGACACGTGTATTACTTTTTTTTAATAATATAATTAAAATACTTGGTCCGGTCCAATTTTTGGCGGTTTTAGCTAATTAAAACTAGTCCAACCCGGTTCATGGTCAGTTCGGCCCTTTTTTTTTACCGATTCTTCAATTTTTCAGTGTAAAAACCGAACCAAACCACCTTAGGCAGTCCGGTTTAGGCGGTTTGGTCATGTTTTCGGTAATAATGCTCACCCCTAGATTCAAGGTTGAAGTGGCTAATTTAGTCCATGCTATGAGCTGTTACTTGTAAAAGATTTCGTGAGTCACACACTAGCCACCAATCAGTTTTGTGTCTATCTTCTTCTAATTGGACCAAAGAAACACTTAGGCCTAGTTTGGGATTGCTATCACTTCTAAAAAAAATTGCTTATGGTGTGCTTTGAAAATAAGTAGCTGTAAAGTAAAGTAGCCCCATGTTTGATAAATAATATTTTTATAGTGTTATTAGTACAAAAAGCAGTATCAAAACCGTTTTGTAAATTTTAATATAAAACTATTGTAACTGTGAATCATGACAAAAATATACATGATGTTAAAAGTGTTAT
Organism: Prunus persica; assembly: GCF_000346465.2. NCBI lineage: Eukaryota > Viridiplantae > Streptophyta > Magnoliopsida > Rosales > Rosaceae > Prunus > Prunus persica. The sequence continues at coordinate 6,686,217 of NC_034009.1, forward strand.
GTTCTAATCATGTGGTAGTAGTGGTGGTGATGGGGTAGGGGTAGGGTAAAGAGATAGAGGTTAAGGTGATGGTGGTGTTAAAGGTGGAGGTGGTGGCTGTGGTAGTGGTGGTGGTGGGGATGACGGTTGAGAAAACACCACTATAAATAAATGCCATGGTAGTATTTGATATTGAGATCGCCATGGTAGTACATGGACTGTGTGTGCTCTGAATAAATGCATGTGTGATGTTAATTATACGGAAAGAATATGTGCTACTTGTTGTGGTTTACTCATACAAACTGTAAAAAGCTTACCGGGGTTGTTAATGATGACCCGATACACTTTTTGATGGTGTAGAGGTTAACTCTGCATGTAAAGAAAACCAAGGATATGAGCAAGAGGCTTCATGTACAGTTTTGCAAGGTGTGTTTTGTTTCCATTGCTAGTAACTGAAAGATTTCCACTGTGATAATAAGCTCTGAATGAGCAATTATGTAATAGATTGAAGTTGCAATTTATTATGTAATGATGTAGTGTAATATATGACTATAAAGTATGAGTTTGTATTAACATTGTGAGTTTGGAATGGTTGTGTTCTAAAGGAGTAGTAGAAACATTGTGGTGCATTTTTGTGCATTCCGAGCTTCATGTTCTGAATTGTTTTTTTTATTTTATAACTAAGCTGGTTTTAGTTGTGTTGGAAATTCGGGTTGTGACAGCTTGGTATCAGAGCATTTGATTAGCTCTAATAGAACTTTAGATTTTAGATTAATAGATCATCTGGACTAGACTCTTGAGTGGTCAGGTGTGAATCATGATCTTAGAGGAATGGGTTCTCTGAATGTTGATGATTTGTTTTAGTTGTGGTTGTGTTGCTATCATACTTGTTGTATCTTAAGTTGTTATACAAGTTTTGATTAACTGATACTTTTGATTTGTAAGGCATATATCCTATTAGAGGTAGAGGTCGAGGCTGAGGCTGAGGTAGAGGCAAAGGTAGAGCTATAAGTCAAGCTATACCACATGGTGAGAATGTTCCAGTTCCGGAGATTCATATTCGTGGTGTGGTACCACCTGAAGAAGGTGTGTACATTGACCCTGATATGGTAGAGTTATTAGAGGAATTTCTGCAGACTATAGTGCAGGAAGTGCCAGAATCGGAACATGTTACTCCACCAGTGAATGAGCAACTAGTCCCTATTCGACTTCTTATGTTGATTAGAGAACTTAGACGATTGGAAGCACAATCATTTGGTGGACATACAGATTTCATGAAAGCTGATCAATGAATTTATAATATGAAGAATTTATTTGAAATGATTGACCGCACAGAAGTGGGGAAGAGAAAGTTGGCTACTTTTCTCTTACAAAATGAGGCTTGTGTTTTGTGGGAATCTGTCAAGAGGGCTAATGATGTCACACTTATAGACTAGGACGGGTTTGAAATGCTCTTCAATGGTAAATATGTCCCTCATATTGTGAGGGAATGATTGGAGATTGAATTCTTGGAACTAAAGCAAGGATCTATGACTATGAGATAGTATGAGGCAAGATTTTGTGAACTGTATCATTTTGCCCAACCCATTGGTGAGATATAAAGGGCTAGGAAGTTTGAGCATGGGTTAACTGATAATATCAAGAAATCAGTTGTTAATTTGTGCCACAAGACCATGACAGGTGTTGTGGGCTGTTCCACTTTTGTTGAGAAGAACAATCTGGACTATTAGAAGAGTTAAGAGGAAAAAAGAGATCATAAGGGTAAGGGAAAGTCACAAACACAGAGTAACAATACCTCTTGTTCTTGGAAAATGTTTGGAAGAAACAAAGGATGAACAACCAAGATCCAAACAAAAGTGTAGTACCTACTTAACAGTTTAGGCCAGTGAAATGCTACAGCTGTAATGAGGTTAGTCATACCTCTAGAATGTGTTATAAAATTAGGAATCCAGTTTGTTTCACATGTGGAAAGCCAATGCACTATGCTAATATTTATACCTGGCTAAAAAAGGACAATAAACCAAGGCAACAACCTCAAGTTCATGCTAGAGTGTTAGTAGTAGGGTAAAGGAATGCATAAGTTAAAGGTACACCAACTCTCTTTAATAATCTTGTAAAAATGTTATTTGTAATTAGTATTTAGGTGAAGGGGGTAAATTAAAACTCCAATGGATAAATCTACGACAACAACGATTAAATGTTCTTAGTAACAATATGACTAGTTATAGACCTATGAACAAACAAGAGATACACATATCCAAATCCCCTAATCAAACAGATCTGACAATGATAATGATCGACTCAACCTAGTAGAAATATGACTAGACAATAAACTAGTTATAAACCTATAAACAACCAAACAGTTCCCAAATACAAGGTAAATCAATTAGCCAAAATTGGTATGAAGCTAAGCAACAGTATGACTACTCAACAACTAGTCATAGGCCAATGAACATGTAATATAGAACCTAGATTCACAACAGACCAGTTATTAACACATGCAATCCTAGAAGAAATAAGCATGTCGGGATTAACTCATGTATCTCTTGATATGCCTTTACATGTTAAGTCACCACTAGGGGTTTTTGCCAAGCTTGATTTGGTGTGTAAGTCTTGTTCTTTGTTGATTGGAAATAAGGAGTTCTTTGCTAATTTGATTGTGCTTGCAAACAATACTTTTGATGTGATACTCGATGTTAATTGGTTACAACTCAATCATGTTGTGATTGATTTTTATGAGATGAAAGTATCATTTCATGTTCCACAACAACCAATCTTTCATTATAGATGCATTAAGAATGATGTAGCAATGAGAGTCGGGTTCCTAGCTCTACTTGAGAGTGTGGAACATAGGTTCGTGATTCCGGAAGTCCCAAAGGTATGTGAATATGCAGATGTATTCCAGGAAATTCCGGAGTTACGTCCAAGGAGGGTAGTGGAGTTTGGTATTAATGTGATTCCAAGTACATCACCTATATCAAAGACACCATTTAGAATGGCACCAACTAAACTGAAAGAGTTGAAGATTCAAATTGAGAAATTAGTTAAGCAGGGTTTAGGGTGCACCTGTTTTGTTTGTCAAGAAGAAGGATCATACACTTCGGTTAGGTGTGGATTATCAACAACTTAACAAGGTGGCAATTAAGAATAAGTATCCATTGCCAAGGATTGATAATTTGTTTGATCGACTTAAAGAGGCAACTGTGTTTTCTAAGATTGATTTGAGATTAGGTTATCACCAGTTGCAAGTGAAGGATGAGGATATCCCTAAGACAACATTTAGGACAAGGTATGGGCATTATGAGTTTCTTATCATGCCCATTGGTTTAGCCAATGTACTTGCTGCTTTCATAGGTTTAACATTATGAAAAGGAAAAAGGGGGATGTGAAGGATATGGTGAATGACATAGCGGCTTGGGTGGTGGGGTTGGTAGGGGCGGTATAGATAGGGAAGGAATTGAAAACCATAACGGCAAAAATGATCAAATTGAAACCAAATAGACCTTAATGATAAAGTAATAAACCACAAGAACCAAAATTGACTTTTTACCAAAAAATATAGACAAGAAAAACAAAGACGTGTTCCAACAAGCTCACACAACTTTTTAATGGGATAACTACGCATACTAGGATCAAAGGGAAAACTACCCCCTAATTATAAGGACTAAAATTCTAATTTGACTCTGACCAAATTTTTTTCTTCTTCTAATTTGACCTTTTATTTATTTAATTTTTTATTTGTCATTCATTAAAAACAAATATTATTGTATTTTTATCCCACCACAATAATCAAAGAGATGCAAAAATATAAAAAACGGATACAAAATAGAAGAAAAAAACAAAAAAAAGGGTTAAGTGAGAGTCATTAGTCCATTAATCATCATCATATTATCCAAAATCTGAAAACTGAAACAAAAGAAAAAACACAAAGAAAGCGAAAGAGAGAAGAAAAGGAAGAAAAAAAATGTCCGGTAAAAGAAGAGTCTGGTCAGATTCAGCACCGCTACTTGGCCAGCAACATTCACAGCAAAAATCTCAACATCAATATCAACCTCGTTCAGTCTCTCTCGAGATGACCACCTCTGCCGTCCCAGCCACCGCCCGCTCCGTCTTCCTCGGCATCGACGTCGGCACCGGCAGCGCCCGCGCAGGTCCCCTCTCTCCTCCTCTCTCCCTCCATTTTTATTTAACGCAGAAAATAAGAAATTCGAATATATTTGTTGTTGGCAATGGCATATTTAATTGAAGTTATATCAGATAGGAAGAAGCTTTTGACAACTATAATTGTATCGATTTAGGGGCGAATTTTGCTTCGGCAGTAGTTGTTGGGTTGTGTGAAGTCCTGTAATCTAAATTGGTGATGGATGCAGGGCTGTTTGATGAAAATGGGAAGCTTCTGGGATCTTCGAGCAGCCCGATACAGATTTGGAAAGATGGTGATTGCGTTGAGGTAAGGCTTGAAAAGAGGTGAATTTGATCACTACATGGTATATTGGAAACTAAATAGACACACAGTGGTGATTTCGCTATAGCTAGTATATGTAGAGGGCATTGCAAGTGTCAGGGAAAGCGAAATGATTGCTTCTAACTTTTCTTTTCCTCCCCGAATTAGCAATCTTCTACAGATATTTGGCATGCGATAAGTGCAGCTGTGAAAGCAGCGTGCTCCCTCGCAGAAGTTTCCAAGGAAGAAGTGAAGGGTATGGGGTTTGCGGCTACTTGTTCGCTTGGTGGGTAACTTTCTCCTTATGTTTTAACATGATGTGCTAATGGGTATAATTGGTTGCTTAAGCTGCTTAAGTGCTTATTATATGTTATGCACTATAGAAAAGACAGAAACTATGTACAATCATTAATTAGGATCAGATGGTTTTCCTTTGCAGTTGCAGTGGACGCCGAAGGCTCTCCTGTTACGGTTTCTTGGAGTGGCGATTCAAGAAGAAACATAATAGTATGGATGGACCATAGAGCTGTTGAACAAGCTGAAAGGATCAATTCACGTAACTCAACTGTATTGCAGTACTGTGGTGGAGCTCTTTCCCCTGAGATGCAGCCTCCAAAGGTACTTACACAGCTAGTCCGGTCATAGCATGGTATTCTGTGTTACACAGTTATACAATTCCTTAATGAGTTATTTCTTTAACCATATTCCACTTTCGCTGCCACTATCTTACATCATAGATGTCTCAATCATATTCACGTGTATCAAAAATCTATATAGGAGGGCTACAGAGTTATAGACGTACCTTTACAGATTAGTAGTGAACATACTAGTTTATTTTATTTCCTTTTGCACATGAAGTATTGTACTAATTATTTATTTATTTTTTCTATGGGTTCTTTTTTCTGTCAAATTAAGACTATCTTTTGCAGCTTCTATGGGTGAAAGAAAATCTGCCCGACTCTTGGTCAATGGTCTTCAGGTGGATGGACTTGAGTGATTGGTTATCATACAGGTACTTGGATCTGCCAGCCAGTCATTTGATATGTGAACCTTTTCAAAACTCCAGGCGGTGCAAATCAAGTTTGACGTGAATTTATTGATTAATCTTATATTTTTGCACAACTTTAGGGCCACAGGAGATGATACACGGAGTCTGTGTACCACAGTCTGCAAGTGGACATATCTCGGTCATGCACACATGCATCAAAACAATGAGAAAGATTCTCGAGATATGGAAGCTTGTGGATGGGATGATGATTTCTGGGAGGAGATTGGATTGAGTGATCTTGTAGATGGGCATCATGCTAAGATAGGTAAATGCTTGTAGACCTAAGTTCTCTATATATGTATATCTACTCAACTAAGTCTTTATCTGAAAATAGTTTTAGTCTGCTTAAACATACAAGTCAATTTGAGTATTTAATTTCTTGTGCTACCATTTGGGACTTTTGGCTTCAGTTAGTAACTTGAGATGAAAACAGGACGAAGTGTAGCCTTCCCTGGCCATCCTCTGGGTTCTGGTCTCACATCAACTGCTGCGAAGGCAAGATATTTTGTACTGAAGATTTCACATTGATTTCAAGTGGCGCTCCCTTGAGGTCCATTAACTAAGCATACAATTTGAGTTGCTAGAATATGAGCACATCCCTTTTTTGGTGGGCTTTGGAGGGCGATTCACCATGATAATTTTTTGACAGCTATTCTGTGGTTAGTTTTTTAATATTTGAAGTAATTTGAATTTCAGGAATTAGGTCTTGTAGCAGGGATTCCTGTTGGAACGTCCCTAATTGATGCTCATGCCGGTGGTGTGGGGGTAATGGAAAGTGTGCCTTTGTCTGATTCTGAGCCTAAAGGTTGACAAGGCCTATTTGTTTTCCTTTTAGTTGTTCTAATTTAGTTTCTTAGCCTAAAGGTGATGCATTCTTCTAAATAACTGCTATATGTTCAGAGTCTGATAAGGAAGCTCTATGCCGTCGTATGGTGTTAGTCTGTGGAACTTCTACTTGCCATATGGCCATATCACAGAACAAGCTTTTTATTCCAGGGGTCTGGGGTCCATACTGGTCAGGTATGGAAATTTATAGATCTTTTTCTGTGTGAGTTTAATATCAATTCTATCATGTGATTGCTACATTTTTTAACACTCAAAACCTTCTATCCTTATGGGGAGAATTTTTCAGTTGTTGTGTCATTGTAAATGGCACACTTACTTTAATTACTCTTTTTCTCTTCAACATTTTCAGCTATGGTACCCGAACATTGGCTCACAGAAGGTGGCCAGAGTGCTACTGGTGCATTATTGGATTACATAGTAGAAAACCATGTTGCTTCTCCTCATCTTGCAAATCGTGCTGCTTCTCAACGTGAGATCCATTGCTCAACTTTTTTATGCTAATAGCTGCTATAAATGAGTTGAATGCCATTCATGGGAAAATTAAGCTACTGTCTCTATCTCTCCCTAGGTATTTCTTTGTTTGAACTTCTGAACAAGATATTGGAAACAATGATGCTTGATCTGAAGCGTCCATTCCTTGCTTCTTTGACTGAAGATATGCATGTTCTTCCTGATTTTCACGGGAACAGGTATATCTTTATACGTTGAAATCTTGATTTCACTTTTCATAGTGTGACACATCTCTGCTGAAAGTTAAGCTGCTATGTTTGTGATGGCCCAGGTCACCAATTGCAGACCCAAAAGCGAAAGGTATGTTGTGTGGCCTAACACTTGATACAAGTGAGAAGCAGTTGGCTCTTCAGTACCTTGCCACAGTACAAGGTATTGCATATGGTACGCGTCACATTGTAGAGCACTGCAATGCCCATGGTCACGAAGTAAGAATGCACGCTTCTCAATTCTCTTATTTTGTATACATCACTTTTAAATAGATAAGTTCAGAAAAGGGCTTTTCTTATTAAACTTATAATATTCTTTAATATATTTACAGTCTCCCCCTCATTCAGAAGTATCACTTTAACTCGTCTTGAACCCATAGTGTATGTTACTTCCATAACTAATGTTACTCTTATTTTACATAAGCATCCAATTTTCCCTTAATTTGTTTTTTAAAATTGTAATTAATCATATAATGAAGGATATGATTTATATAATTTTGACTTTGAACTTTTTATTTATGACATGTAATATTTATAGGTTGTCGTATAAAAGAGAAAGTTATTAGAATATATTTCAAACGGAGTACCTGAAATGGCCTCAATGCTTTAGAGAGCTGCCTTGGAGAAAGGGATCACATATCTATGACTATTTGTAACCGGTATGCTTGGTAATATGAAAGTAGACATCAATTGCGCTAATAAAAACTCTAGAAGTGATGGTGTTTTGGTGTCTATCGAGAATAAAGTTTGGTTGGTGGTACCTTAGCTTCCAGTAGGCTCTCTCTTGATTTGTGCTGTACCAGTTTGGTCGTCAGCCTGCCATGGTACCAAACTCAAAAACAGAAAGGAGCCATGCAAATGTTACTAGAGAAAGGGAAACGATAGAACTTCTCAAAGTGTAATGGAGTGGAGGCTACGAATTTAAAAGAGTAGTCATTGAACTCTGAAATAACCTAAAACCTGTAACCTTTTTTGAGTATCTGTTTCTTCCTTTGCAGATTGACACAATACTAGCATGTGGAGGCCTTGTTAAGAATGCGCTATTCATTCAAGAACATGCAGATATAATCGGTTCTCTCTCTCTCTCTCTCTCTCTCTCTCTCTCTCTCTCTCTCTCTGACATACACATCAGCTGCCCCTCCTTTATGTTTGTAACACGCTTTTTATTTGTCTTTACATTGTTCTTTTATAAAAAAAAAAACTTTTTTCTTCAGAATGAACTTTTATTATCATCATTTTAAGATTTATTGTATCATGCTTCTCTTTTTATTTGAACTGGCTCTGTATGCTAAAGATTTTACCCAAAAAAAAGAAAAGAATATATGGTTGTTGTATCTACTGTGGATGTGGTTTGGCCAAATGAAACTTAATTATAATAATTATCCTTTTAATACACAAGTCAGAGCCTTTGTTTAAGCATGTACATAACCTTGGACCTACTGTCTGTGATGCATTCAGGTTGCCCTATAATTCTTCCACGAGAAAGTGAGCCTGTGCTCTTGGGTGCTGCTATTCTTGGTGCTGTTGCTGCAAGGAAATATTGTAGTCTGCATGAGGCAATGAAGGCCCTAAATGCAGCGGGTCAGGTACTAATAATGGTTTTTTGAAATCATTTTATTAATTTTTAGAGAGAGTTTTTTCACTGCGGGACAATATTAGGTCTGAATTGAAACCTCGCAACATTTTCGAAGGCAGATCTTGCATTTAGTTGTTTCCGTGCCTACTCTGAGGCATAGGGCTAAATGTGGTTCTTTTTCTTTCCTTTTCGTTTTTTCTTCTGAAATTTCCAAGGTTTTGATACACAGGGTACAAAAACCCCTAGATTAGTTCATCATTTAGGAATGTTTGCCAGGTTTAGTATAAGGGTTTAGATTGGAAAAATAATTAACTAAAAGTAGTAGGTTTTTGAGTCACAAAGATTGAACTGGTCTTGGAGGTGTCAATGGTGGTTACCCTATCATCAATCATTAGTATATTATTATTATTATTATTTTTTCGACGTGGACTCTGGGATCCCTTATTCTGTATGCATTTTCTATAAATATATATATATAATATTTTTTTTCTGCATGTGGCAGGTCATCCATCCATCCAAAGACCCTAAGGTGAAGAAGTACCATGATGCCAAGTACCGCATTTTCCGTGAACTTTATGAGCAGCAGCTATCTCATCGTTCCCTAATGGCTGAAGCCTTGGCGTAGGTTCTTTGTGTCAAACTGGTGGCAGTAGGATGGTCCTCTGGCTCAATTGCTTCATTTCTGTCTCTGGGGGCCCTCTGTATCGGAATCGAAAACTGCTTGGCCTTTGTGAAGTTACATGTTTGAACAAAACATAATTTTTTTATGTAAAGCAATGACTTGAGCAACTCATGAAGGAAGTTTTTCAAAAGCCAAAGGAATGTACAGGTGAAGCAGGGCCCAAAAATTGAAAATTAGTACAGAAAGAATATGTATTGGCTCATTTTGCCAAGTAGTTTCTCACTTTGTCGTTCATATTTGAAATAATAATACGACAGCCATTTACTTTCACAAAGTGCTTTGTGCCTTGTATAATCCATAATAACCTTTTGATGTTAATCAATTGTTGATAGCAAAATTCCAACAATATTTTTTTTGAGATTGATTCCAACATTTGTTTAACATAATAACCTTTACATCGAGTCGACGACCACCATAACTAACATAATTAAGTCTCTTAGCTTTAAAAGAAAAATATTTTTTAATATTTAAAACAAGCAGATCCGTACAATTTAAAGCAAACTTAGCAACTCATAAAACAGTTCCACAAAGCATAAATTGTAATGTCTAAGTTTTGGAAAGTTTTACATTTTGATTACATGTGTTATTCTGGTTGATGGGATCTTCAACTTACTGCAGTGGTTTTTCAAATTAAAAATAAAATATTTCTACATATTCTTTTTTTTTTGTGGTCAATTTCTACATATTCTATGTATTGGATGCAACAACATACAAAATGACTCTTGCATGTCTTACAAAACCAATATAATGATACATCGTAATTTTGGAGAACTTATCTAATTGTAAGTGAAGGAAAGAGTGTGGAAATTGATTTAAAGAGATTTCCAAATACTCCATTGAAAAAAGAGACTTCCAGTATCACATTTTCCTTGTAGGGTTAAGGTCAAAGAATTGCAACAGATCAATCTCAATATCGTGAGGCAATCTAATATAATACTCATTTTCTCATCCCTAGCGAATGACCAAAAAAAATAAAGGAAAAAAGAAATAACTTTTAATTTTGTATGGCTGGACTGGATGTTTCTGCACTAGAATTGCTCATTAGCATCTTCAGCTTAATAGAGACTAGCTGAAAATCGATACCAATATTGAGATTGGCAGAGTTATAAACAGGTTGAGTCATGTGGAGACTGGCAAAGTGAGCAAAACTGCAGGCGGATACCTGTTCTGGTTTATTTTGAGTTATCTGGATGCTATATAGACAATTTTAAGACACTAAGATGTCTTCGAAAAGTTTTGTTGAGGTTTTCAAATGATGAAATACATGACTTCTTCTTGATCTATTTAATTTGATGAACCAAATTTGTAAGAGAAATTAATCTCTTTTGAATTTTGTCTGATTTACCTTATCTAGATTGCGAGGGAAATCTTGGTTTTTCTTGGTGTTCTGGACTTCTTCTTGAGTTGGATTGCTTCTTAAGGAAGATTGCTTGCTTGCTTTTGGTAGTTGCAAGATCGTGTGATTTCTGATTTCTTTTGATCAATCGGGATTGATTGTTGAGTTTTCGTTTGCTTGATTGGTTGGTTGGTTGATTTGGTGTCTTCTTTCCGGTCCGGGCATTCTTGTATTTATAGGAGAAAATGTTATGATTGAATAATACTGGATATTTCCAATTTTTGGACTAATCCCTCATTAATGCACAAGTGGCAAAAGTTGTCAGATAATGCATTGATCATTTTTTGTCATATGCTCATCAATGTTTCAGAATGCCTCTTGATTGTTCCTTTTGCAAAACAATGAACTGAAGTGATCAATAATTCCCAGATTCTTCCAAAGTTGGCACCATAAATATCCAAATATCATGGCAGTAGAAAAAAAATCTTGTTATAAAAACCAATGAATTTGAGAGAGAATTTAGATGGAGAGAGAGGAAAGTTTTTCTCTTCTTCTGTATGTTCATTACAAGTATGGAGAAGCCCTATTTATAGGCATTTGGGCTCCATCATATTTACAACACTCCCCCTTGGAGACCACAAATGATATAGAATATGTCTCGTTAAAAACCTTGCTAGTAAAAACCCAGTGGGACAAAAAACTGGTCAAAGGGAAAAAGAGTACATAATCATGTGTAACATAAAATTCTATGTATATTGACGCGCGTGCGACACTGCCTCGTTAAAACCTTGCCAGGAAAAACCCAGTGGGATAAAAACCTGGACGAAGGAAAAAGAGTACAGTGTTTGAAGATCTTTATTGATAGCACGCTCCCCCTGATGCTTAGCAAAATATCTTTAAGTCATATTGTTGATCACCTTTCTGAATATCGTAGTTGACACTGCTTCTGTGAGTCAATCTTGAGCGACACTGCTTCTGTGAGTCAATCTTGAGCGACACTGCCTCGTTAAAACCTTACCAGGAAAAACCCAGTGGGATAAAAACCTGGATGAAGGAAAAAGAGTACAGTGTATGGAGGTCTTTATTAAAACCACGCTCCTCCTGATGAATATCTCCCCCTGAAAACTTCATGACTAGCTTTTTCCAGTAAGCGACCATAGAGATTTCCAGAGTCCGCATATCTAATAACACTTGGGCTATTTGTAAGTTCACTCAAAAATATGCCCGTATATGGTGTTATGCTGAGATAGCATCAAATATGCCTCACATCATCCCAAAATGATGGTGATGGAGTTGAGCTCTATCTGGAAAATACGATGTACGGTCCAATATACTTCCGGAAAATCCTCATAAAAATGCTTCAATACTTTCTTAGTATAAGCAAGAATCTCGTTGGCATAATGCTCGATTTTTTTTAAGTTGAGACAAATATTAATGTGTTGCAATCACATTATAATCAATGTACTCACTGAGGTAATTTATGCATATTAATATTGAGTACAAATTTTGTGCTTCAAGCACATGTCCTTTAGGGACTTGCTTTATGCAATGTCAATCCTCTCAACGGATTTTGTTTAAAAGGGATTAAACTTTATGACACATTATATAGCTTTTACCCAGCTATTTATACATCTTTAGGAAATCGCTTCTGGCGATTATGCTTTGTGCATTTAATAACCCTTTAAGATAATATGTTGGTCTCCGTAATTGTGTAATAAGGGGGGCACAATTGAATCTGTAAATATGGAGAAAACCCAACATTCCTTGTTTCTGCCAGAAACAGTGTGTCATACAAAGTAGGTATATTCCCTTTTATTCCGAACACCCAAGTATAACTTTCAGTATTAACAAATTTTGGGGTTCATATTGTGGGTTTGTTCTTTCACGTTCATTCTCATTTATAATGGAATTACCTCGTTCCATTTTGGCCAATGATATTGTCGACATTTAATAATTGAACGTGGTTCCAATCAACACAGCCCATTGATGATTTGAGTAGCTACTCCAAAACCAAAAATTGTCATTCATCAATTCATGATCCCACCATTCTCATTTGCATGCGCATGCATCAATTATAAGCATTTCTTTGCTTTTGGGTACCCAAGCCACTTCAGGGGGCTTTTATTATGTGAGAATGTGGATTATAACCTCCAATGGAGCGTTATTTAGCAGTGGGGCGTGGATAATCTCTATTTAGGGAGTTGGAACATTTAGAACCCATATATCTGTCATGCTGAAGGCATGCCACAGATTAATACATACATGTCAATTAATTTCTGGGACCTTAACCCATAATATGGGACTTTAATCCATATAATTTGCTACGCATTAGGCGTGCATAATATCAATATTGACATGTCAAAGGATTGTCCTTTCGGGACTTCAATCCACATCATTTGCTACGCAACAGGCGTGCATCATATTGACCATTGCTATACCCATATTCTGTTCTTATGGGACTTTAATCTGTGCAGTGTATTATCAATGTATCCAACTTGCAATCTGTAAAATTTGCATTAATAATTCATGGATACATACAAGCCATTCTTTTGGAACAGACTTATCTCCCCATTTGGTTACCTTTCAAGATAAAATATCAAATAAGTATATAAGCATAAAATAACACAAGTATTGCTTACATCCTTAGGTGGGAGAAACTTTTCTCAAGTATCATTCAAGCTCGTATCGGCCCAGTAAATATAATGTAGCGCTTGATGATCTAGTTATATCCTGCAAGAGCAAAATCACAACTCTTTTCTCTGTCAAAAATAAATAATCCTCAGAGAGTTACAAAAAGAGAAAAAATGCAAAAAAAAAAATTGTGATATTGATTGCAAGAGAAGGTAAGCAATCAGGGAAGGAAGCTGGTGGGAGCAGACAACAAGCTCAGCAATCAAGGAAGGAAGCTGGTGGGAGCAAACAACAAGCTCTCATTTCTTCTAGTTTAGAAGAACTTCCGGAGATTAGAGCATAAGGTTGCCTTCACAGTTCCCTGATGTGGCGGAAACGTGATCAGGGATAGTCTCGCTTCCTGAATGGATGATCAGAGATAGTCTTGCTTCTCGGGCATATTGAGTGCTCACTGCTAAGAAAAACAAATAGATATCGCATCACTGGGTATGGAGAAAACTGGATGTCTTCTGCAAAGAAAATTTCGTTAGTAACACATTTATACACAAATAAGAGGAATAGGTAGAACCGGTGAATTTCAAATTAACCATAGGAAAATTGCGAGATTCTCGGGATACTTTTGAAAAAGTAGCTCCGTGAAATCCGTAAAGCAAGATCGGCTTTTGACGAAAATAATACTTTGAAAACGTCGAAAGTGCCGACAAACATTAATGGAGGTCACGTGAAGTTTTGGAATCTGGGAAAGAAAAAGATAATATGGGGATCTGAGATAATATTGGGATTCTGAAAAAAACTGTAGCCATATTTCCTCCTATAGATATTGCCTTTGCAAAACTTGATTGGAGCAACTGCGTTTCAACTTAACTTCCTTCATTTTCTGAAACTTTAGTTTTCTTAAGGCTTTCTTCGAAACCTTCTTAAAAATGGCTTCCTCTTCTTCCTGCCCAAATTATTTCAATTTAAATGATACTCCCACAACAACCAGTGACGCCCAAGTTTGGCGTCCATCCTTTGTATCCAAAAATCGTCATCTCACAGTTAATGATTCTGTGATGATGAATGATGCTACTGCTGTCATAGTAGCTAGGAATTTCATTACTCCAATGGATGAAATGTTGTTGACAGGGAGATCAGAGGAAGAGGCTATTGATGACTCAATGGCTTTTAGCATTCAGAGTGCTGCTTCTGTTTCTAACATGGCTGATCGTTTGCGTGCCAGAGCAAACGAGGTTGAGAATTTAATAACTGAAAATTCGTCTCTCCAAAGAATGCTTCATGAGTCTCAACAGGAGGTTGAGAAACTTAAAGGAGAGAATAATGCCTTGTTGAAACTGGTGAGTTCGTACTCTGTTGATACACTGAGAAGGCTAGACATGCTGCAGGTCTCCAATGAAAGAATTTTGGGAGACCATGAGAGGCTCATGGCTAAGCTTAAGAGGCGTCGTCCTCTTCCTTCAGAGGCTTCCGGAACATAATGTATTTTTATAGATTTTACAGGGCCTGCACCTTCATTGCAGGAAAAAATCTATCTGTTGTATGTTCCTGTTATAATAATTGCGCACATTCTTAAACTTGCACTTGTGGTTTTTACGTCTTTTCAAAATGATGGTTTGGAACCTTGTGCCTTATAGGTTCAAATAACCACATCGACTCTCCCAAATTTCATATTTCAACGTATGGAACTTTTGGCCTGTGCTAAACACAAACTCAGAATTTATTCGCCCTTTTCAAATGAACATGAAATATGGATTGAGTAAGAGTCACGCTAATATCTTATATATTTGTGTTCCTGAGCTTCCGGCCCAGATACAACAAAATATGTGGGGAGCCTCAATTCATCATTCTCTTATGCCAAAGAAATATGTGGCGTACCACAATTTGCAATAATACCTCAAGGGTTGTCCATTTAATTGTTGGAACTTCAGGTTCTCAACACTTAGATTTTGAACCTCAAGCCAAAATCACATGTTCTCATGGTGTGGACATTTTTACAATTTTCTGAACATATTTCTGGACTTCAAGCCCTTACATAATTGTCCATATCTTGAGGAACTTCTGGCATCTCATTTAATTGCTCATTCATGAGTTTAAGGAATTGCAGGTTCCTTTTTTGAATATAGTGACGGTTTACCCAAAATGGTTAATATTTATGTATACGTCACTATTCATATATCCGGTACTATTCATCAAGTCATGAATACGTATCTATTCATGTGGACAGTACATTTGCCAGTACAGTTATCATCCATGTGTACGGCATTATGAAACAATACGGTACTGTTACATCATTAAGGAACCCCAGGTCCTTATTTACATGTCAGGGATCAAGGACCCTCAAGTCCGATCACATGTTTACAAATATAGTACCGGAGAGACTGCCAGCTCATCATCATCAAGGATCTTCAAGTCCTGATGTAATTGTATGATGAGGATCAAGGAACTTCTGGTCCTGATCTGCATACTGTAAAAACTCATCATACAGCACATTTAATCCATAAAATAAATTGCTGGTAAATAAATTACTGGTATGGACGATAAACCCGCACTACACTTTAAATAAATGTAAATGTGCGGTAAATTAAATTCATAAAGTTAAGGTGCTTGTATGGGCATTAATTCTGCTCCATACATTTAAATAAAAATATAGGCGTGGACGATAAACCCGCACCACCCTTTTAAATAAATGTAAATGTGCGGTAAATTAAATTCATAAATTAAATTGCTTACTGTATTGACGTTAATCCCGCACCATACCTTAAATAAAATTAAATGTGCGGTAAAGTAAATGCATAAATTAAATTGCATGTTGTATGGACGTTAATCCCGCACCATACTTTAAATAAAATTAAATGTGCGGTAAATTAAACGTGCTTGTATGGGCACTAATTCTGCTCCATACATTTAAATAAAAGTAAAGGCGTGGACGATAAACCCGCACCACCCTTTTAAATAAATACTGTTGTATGGGTAATAAACCTACACCATACAGTAAATAAAAGTAAATGTGGGAATAAAAACCACCACTGAACAAGATAAGGAAAGTGTTAGTATTAGTAACGGTCTCCCACTGATAATATGTTTAGTATTACCAAGGGTCCATTTTTGTTAATGGTTAGTAATAGAAAAGCAGATAAATATAATAGGAAATAATAGGGAAGATCAGGGAGCAGAGATCTTATCGCTATTTATTATTCTTTCTTTCGGTGGGTCGGTGGGTTTTGCAGTGCTGAAGCATCTTTTTATTTTATGTTATTTTTCTTTTGCTTTCATCATTGCTGCGTGATATTCCTTTTGTTGAGCACTGAGTCACTGTAGTCACTGACACTGCCGAGTCTGGCCTTGGAGGTCGTTGTCTTGGGCCAGGGAAGCGAGCTCGTTCGCAGCCTCAACACGATCCGGCAACTGACCCATTTGAATAGTGGCGATGAAGGACCAAACCCATGAGAGAATCGGGTCGTTGCTGGCAATCGGGGCGAGGGAGAGCACAATTCCGTTATTTCCCCCGGAGTCCGGGTCGAATATGCTGAGCAGCCACTTCATGTCTCTGACGGAAGACTCGAGGAAGTTGAAGAGCTTGCGGAAGTCGGTGGCGCTGGTGATTGTCACGACACGTCGTAGGATGCTCTGTCGCTTGCACTTGTGGACTAGGGTTAGGGCTCGCTCGAGATTCTTGGAGACCTCGGCGACGATTCTCCGAATTGGGCGCTCGTACAAAAACGGCGCCGTCGTGGCGAAGCGGACGACGGTTCGGAGCATTTGCGAGAGGCGATCCACCTGCTTGCCGACCTCGGAGCACTAGAGCTTGAACGACTCGGCCTCGTCCACGGCGGACCGGACCCGATCCGACAGCAAAATCGGGTCTAGGATTGGTGGACACAATGGCTGACGAAGACTTGGACTCCGCTTCAGCCTCGGCCTCGCTGCTGCTAACCGACGTTGTCGGCTCCTGGCCCGGCTGGAGATGATGGGGTGTTAGAGATCATAGATGTGCCTGACATGACCTCAGGGTACAGAAATGGAAGTAAAATCAGCAGCAATATTGATCCTGTTGAAGAACAATTGAGACAGGATGAGAGGCTACAACTGCCTCCATGGCTTTTCCAAAACATCTGGTGGCGATGTTGTAAGCTTTCAATCGGAGGAGTATTTCCAGTGGCGATGTTGTAAGCTTTCAGGTTCTGAAGAACGGAGGAGAGACTGAGGTCCTTCTTGTAATCAATCCAAGCTGTAATAGAATTCCCACTTTTGAATTCAACATCTTGCAAGATTGGATCTGCGGTCTTTATTGAAGTGAGGCTCTCAATGTCCAAACCAACATGGTTATCGTTGGGGTCGTTGAAATGCAAATCGAGCCTGGTATCAAACTCAATGGCCCACGAACTTGTTCTTGGTTAATTGGGAGGAATTAACAAGACCCAGATAACCTCCTGGGCTGCCAAGTATCCTGTTACTAGGTGAGAAGAAAAACGACATGCCGTTGGTGATGGAGAAAGAAAACCTTGTAGAGAAGGAAGCTGTGATATTGGAGAGACTCATGAAGACGACCCAGAAAACAAGAAGCTTTCTTGGAGTCATGGCTGTGGAGAATTCGATTGGTGTTGAGTGAAAAGAAGTGGGCTTTTCTTTTTCTTTGCAAAAGCAGAGAGCTTGAAGTTTGTGAGGGAGAACATGTGGAGTTCTTGGAGTGGTGAATGTGAATTGCGAGGGTCGCAGCAAACGCTCCTGGCGCTTATTCGGAAACGAAGAAGAGCAGAGGAGTAAGCTCTGTGTGGCCTATCAACTCTGTTGGTTAGAGACTCGTGCTGATAACGGGTTATAAAAACCAATGAATTTGAGAGAGAATTTAGATGGAGAGAGAGGAAAGTTTTTCTCTTCTTCTGTATGTTCATTACAAGTATGGAGAAGCCCTATTTATAGGCATTTGGGCTCCATCATATTTACAACAAATCTGGCGATTTGCAATAAATAGCCGTGACTTTTAACTAAAGCAAGCCTAACTTTATTTTATTTATTTATTTTTTTTTGTGGTCGAAAAGATCTTGTATTCAAAGCATAAGAAGCCCCAAAGCAAAAAGCCCATATAGAGAAAATAAAGATGACCATGCAAGGAACAGACAATGCATTGAGAGTCAAAATAAAGCAAACAATACATTTAAACTGATCAAGAAAGGAACGCCAGAATAGACAATCCAACCACAAGGATGTCAAAAAGATTCAAGACTAGTCAAAAGCCAAATTAAGCATGGTGAGGACAGGGGAGTCCATCCTTGCAAAGAATGTGCACAAGAGAGGTGGGGAGTCGTTCAAACCAAACTTTTGTACTTTCCAGCTTTTTAGGTCATCAATTTCTTTGGAATTCAGTCACCAACAGTGAGGATTTAACCTGATAAACTTTAACAGCTAAGAAATTGTGCATTTTGGCTCTAGTGGATCCTTGCACAAATAACAGAGTTAAAGTGGGGTTAAGTGGGATGTCAAATGCCAAAAAATTAAGGCATGAACAGGGAGGGATAGACAAAAACATGGACAAAGGATATGAAGCCATAGAATAATCTTAGATATTTAAACTTCTTTAAAATTCATTAAAAACCCAATTGAATACAAAGCTGGTTAAGTATGCCAATTCCACCCAACTTGATTTTTGGGTTGTCGGCTAGATAATGGTTGGAATTTTTTTTCTCTTGTTTAAATTTTAAAAAAGGTATGTTGTGAGTATAATGCTAAAAAGACCACATTTTTGTATCACATTTGAATAATGTATTATGTGGCAAGTGATGCATACAACCAATGTCCAATGTGGCCCTCTAATTTTCTTTGTTACTAGCCTTTTTGCACGCAATTCCGTGTCTGCGAGTGGTTTTTTTAAAATTTTTTAAAATTAATTTTATAATTAAAAAAAATAATGGGTAGTTGTGTTCTATAAAAATAGGATCCATTATCTGATTTTTCTTTTAATTTTAATTTTTTTAATATGAAAAAGTGTGAATTTATCATATTATCCTCATTTAATTAATAATTTCAATTCTTAATGTTTACATTAACTAATGACATTTTATGATATTTTGAATGTTTCACCATTCTCTGTCCTTCGCTTTATATATATAGAGTAAAAAATTCATTGGTAAGGCCTAGCCCAACCTAGTTTGGTCAAGCTCAAATAATTCGGCCTATGTGGGCTGGATTTGGCCAAAGTAATGAAACCCATGCCTAACATAGCTTAGTATGAACAAATGAATAAGCCCCAAAAACCCAACCCAAACCTAGCCTGAGCCCTAAAAGCCCAGCCTAAACCTAGCCTGAGACTGAGCCCTAAAAGCATCACACCTTTTGTTTTTTTGGGTCTTAGTACAATTGTTTCTTATTGAAGCAAATCCCAAATGAGTACAAAGTTTAAAGAATTTAACATAAAATAAGAACAATAATCTAACTTGTTAAGGGTGCAAAGAAAATAGAAAAAAGGTAAGGATTTTCAATAAGTTGGTAACTTTTGATTTCTCATAACTTATTTAATGCGAGGAATACATAATTTATATTTTTTACCTTCTTGTGTAAAAATCAGTTTCTTATCAGTAGTATAATATTGCATCAATTGGGTAATTGTAAAAATATCTGTTTCGTGCGGATCTCTGTATGAATTTTTTGGGTTATGAAAGAAATCCCCTTTTTTTCTCAAAGAAACAAACAAATACTTCACTTCCATGATATAAAAATCTTTTTACATCAATGGATGGGAACATTTGCAATGAAATGTAGAAGATTTTTCTTCACAATATTAGAATTTTAAAAAGTTTAGTCTAACCCAGTTAAAAAAATCTTTTTATTGCAGAATAATAGTCTCATATTCGGATCTCATGATATATTAATAGTGTATATGAAAAATCTTTCTTCATTTATAGTTTAAGACTGTCGATTGTATTAAAAGAGAATAGACATTTAAAACTTAAAAAAAAATAAAATCACAACGCAATGAGGAAGGGAAAAATCAATGTCGCAGGTTGCAGCGCACGTGATGTAGGCTCAGCTCAAGGCATATCCCAAATTCCTGAGGAGATAAATAAGATGCTAGAGGAGAACGCGAAAATCAGGTGGTGCCACGTGGCACGCTACCTGGCAAGCAGGCATCGCATCTTGGAATCACGCGACCCAAAGCCAAGCGAACCAAGCCACTACGCCTATGGCGGTCCTTCATCTTCACCTTCATCTCCTTCCCCTTTCATCGTCACCATCATCTTCTTCACCTCATTCACAGAGCCTAAATTACTCTTACTTTCCACGCCTCTCCAACTCTCTTTGCTCTGATTGATCGTAGGCTCGCAACTAAGGCAGAGGGGGCTGAAGACGCGTCTAAGTAGCACAGAAGATTCCTTGGGGCTCTGTTTTCGATTGGGTATTGAGTTTTAGCATCTGGGGTTGCCCAGCTTCACCATTTTCAGGTACCCAATTCTTGTTTCTGTGGGAAATTTTTGATCTGGGTATTCAATTTGGATCTAGTTTGATAAAGTTTGGGACTTTTGGGGTGTGGTGCTGTGATTTTGATTGGCTGTTGGATGAAATTTGGTTGTTTTGATCTTATTATTTTGGTTTTGGTGATTGTTTCGATGGTGGCCGTTATTGGTGTTCGGAAATATGATGGTTTTGTGTGGTTTTGATGGAGTTGTTATAAATGGAGGATTTCTCAATTTCGGTTAGTGGAGTTGAAGAACATGCTTATAATTATCGGCTCAAATCTTCAAAATTTGAAATATATATGGTGTGAGTGTTACTCATGTGTAATAAAGGAATTGCGTGCTTGAGCGAGTCTGAGAACCCAATTGATCAGCAACACCCTCATCAAGCTGTGTACTTGATGGATAGCCCTTCCGCTACCCCTCACTTTGGTTCTAATTCCACCGCTGTTTCGAGCCCTAATTGGAATGAGGAGAGCCCACGTGTTAAATTTCTATGTAGCTTTTCGGGTAGTATATTGCCTCGCCCACAAGATGGGAAGCTCCGGTATGTGGGTGGAGAGACACGAATTGTGAGTGTTCCACGAGATATTAAGTATGAGGAGTTGATGAACAAGATGAGGGACCTTTATGAAGGTGCAGCAGTGCTCAAGTACCAGCAACCTGATGAAGATCTTGACGCACTTGTATCGGTTGTGAACGATGATGATGTGACTAATATGATGGAAGAGTATGATAAGCTGGGCTCCGGTGATGGTTTCACTAGGCTCAGGATTTTTCTGTTTTCGCATCCGGAACAAGATGGGTCATCACACTATGAGGGAGATGAAAGGGATAATGAGAGGAGGTATGTCGATGCTCTCAATAATTTAAATGATGGTTCCGACTTTAGGAAGCAGCATCCTGAGTCCCCTTTTATTAATCCAGTTGATGATATCCATATAGCTGAACAGTTTTTTAGCCCAATAAGTCTTGAGGGTGGCCTTCAGAGAAGTTGTGATATGTCCGCACCTCAATATAACTTGCATCACCTCAAGATACCTCATATAGGATCAGGGCAACACCATCAACCGATTACTCAGAGGTATAACGAAATGGAAGCTCCTTGGAGTCCTGCATACTATTCTCCTAGGCATCATGGGCATCTTGATCCAAGACCAATGCCAGAATTTCCATCTTCTCCTTCCTCTGCACGGTACCGTATTCCATTTCCAGATTTACCTGATAAATGTTTAGATAGAATGCCTGAAGAATATGCACGACAGCCATTGAATCATCAGCCTGCATATGAACACCAAACACAATATACTGAGAATGTTGTGTGGCTTCCAAGTGGAGCTATATCTGGTGAAAAGTCTGGCTTTCCTGGTCACATCTTTCATGGAACCAATGTTCTCGAAGGAAACAGTATTTGTGAGCATTGCCGGATGAATTTCCAGAGAAACCAACCACATTTTGAGCAATCCAACACGGTGAATGGATTTCACCAGGTTGCTAACCCAAGCACTGAGTGTCCTCCGAATAGAGAAAGTTTCATGATGAATTCAGATGCAAAGTTGCACCATGAGATATACGCAAGTGAACAGAATAATGGTCCTCCATCTCTTTATAATGAGACTCCAAATCATGAAAGAGGATGGATTCCACATCATCATTTGAATTGTCGTACTGAGGAAGCAAGACCACATGTCTCTGGAGCTGGGAAATTGAATGATCACTACATTGTAGATGGTCCCAGCATGAATTTGCCTCTTGGTCCTAGTAACATGGTTGATGGCCATCATGTCTCTTCCAATTATGTTCATCAGCGAGTTGGACCTGAAATTGGAAATGAAGTGTTTCATGACCGACTTGTGCCTGCTCCACCCCATGTACACGTTGCTCCCTCAGAAGAGCGTGGGGTTCGTTATGGGAATCCTCCTTATGCCTTTGGAGGAGATAATCCTTACCCAGTGTCTCATGGACATGTACCTGGACCTGCAGTATGGAGAAATGTTCAGAGCCCAATGCATGCTGCGCCCTCTTACGAAGCGTCCAATTCTGCTCCACAAGTGAATGGCACTGTTAACCCAGGATTTCTCAGGCATGAGGATAGTCCAAGGTTTGGCCTTACAGTAGACAATCAAAATATTTGGGCTGACTCCTCGCAGCAAATGTTAGGTTTTGATGGAAAAGTTGTTCCAGACTATTCGTATGGCCACACTTTGAAGTTTAATCCAAACACACTTGGTCAGGAAAATCATCCTCCATTTCCTTCAGACCCTACTCAACCCACACCTGATATGCTAAATTGTGCTATTCCTTTAGACCCCGTTACTGGAGTTGTGAGGTTGGAGGGAGAAAGTTTGCCTGGAGAAGAGAAGGAGGTAAATCTTGTGGAGAAGCTAGAGTACTCTGACATGCAGGGTATAAGTCAGAACAAATTTTCCGATAAAAATTATGAAATGGTATCTCCTGAGTTGATACATTCAAATTTCCCTAAGCTTACTGAAGTAAGTGGTGATGTTGTCAAAACTAGTGACAATGATCATTCTACTCCTGAAGTTCCAAAGCTTTCTGTTAGCCATTTCATACCTGAGTTGATGGCTTCTGTAAAAAGAGCTGCATTAGAGGAGGCTGAGGAGGTGAAAGCCAATGTTAAAGAAAGTGGAGATCCTGAGAAGGATAGTTCAATAGCCGAAGAAGCAGCTGCAAACAATTTGGAACGAGTGGTGAGAACTGAGTTAAATATCTAAAATGAGAAATTGTTCTGTAGTCATCTGTTTTCTCTTCTTAATGCACTGTTGTGTTATAGAACACTCCTGGAGATGGGGAATTGGATTCTGATAACGATTATCTGAACAATTCCAAAATTGAGCCAACGAAGGCTGAGGCAGAAGCTATTTCCAAAGGATTGCAGGTCTGTTTGTTTCAATCTTATGTAATTCTTAAATCCTACAGTCATCATTGGCTTATCCTCATTATTTCCCATACTATTTGTCTTGATCTTTCATGTGGTTTTCTTTAAACTGTATGATTGTTCTTTGGACAGACAATAAAGAATGATGATCTAGAGGAGATTCGAGAATTGGGTTCTGGAACTTATGGGGCTGTTTTTCATGGGAAGTGGAAGGGGTCTGACGTAGCGATAAAGAGAATAAAATCCAGCTGTTTTGCTGGGAGACCATCAGAAAGAGAACGCTTGGTAGGATCTTAGCACTCTTCCAATCTAGATTATTACAGTTGCTATTGACCTATTACAGAACACTGCCTTGCTTCCCCGGTTTGTGGTTTGTGTGATATATTGTTAGTTCTGACATTTTATATGATATTCTGGTTCCTGCAAATTAGTGCCACAGAGAGAAAAAAAAACAGTGACTGCATGATAGGTGTAGTCATCATGGTTATTACATATTGTTCACTTTTTAGAACTTCTGTCATTTAATTCAGTGTATTATTATTATCTGTGGCTATCATCATGGTTATTACATATTGTTCACTTTTTAGAACTTCTGTCATTTAATTCAGTGTATTATTATTATCTGTGGCTATGTAATACAAGGTTTTCTTTGTTGTTGTGACAGATTGCAGATTTCTGGAAGGAGGCTTTGATACTTGGTTCGTTGCATCACCCAAATGTTGTTTCTTTCTATGGTATTGTGCGTGACGGTCCTGATGGGTCTTTAGCAACAGTGACCGAATTCATGGTTAATGGATCTTTGAAACAGTTTTTGCAGAAAAAAGACAGGTATCTAGTGTATTTTCTAGGAAGCAACATTTCTAATTTGTTCTACTGTTCTCTTCTCAATTTCTATATTTGAAGGTCTTATTCTTCGCTCAAGCATATGATAAATCTTTTCATTATATCATTGATCAGAACAATTGATCGTCGTAAAAGATTGATCATTGCTATGGATGCTGCATTTGGAATGGAGTATCTGCACGGGAGAAATATAGTACATTTTGACTTAAAGTGTGAAAATCTTTTAGTAAATATGAGAGATCCACAGCGGCCTGTATGTAAGGTTGGCTGATTTAAATACAGATCTGTCACCTTCTCTCGACTCTTAGTTTCCAGCTCCATTACACTTTTTCTAAGCATGCTTTGTGTTGGGAACTGACATTATGTGCATCTTCTTTAGATTGGTGATTTGGGATTATCAAAAGTAAAACAACACACTTTAGTGTCTGGAGGTGTTCGTGGAACTTTGCCTTGGATGGCGCCTGAACTTCTTAGTGGGAAAAGTAACATGGTAACAGAAAAGGCAAGTGATGCTACCCTTGGCACGTATGTAGAAGTTTTTGGTCCTCTCAGAAGAATGATTAGTATATTAGTCTTTAGTGTGTTATTTCATGTGTTGTCATTTTCAATGTTGTAGATTGATGTTTACTCGTTTGGAATTGTTATGTGGGAACTGCTTACGGGGGATGAGCCATATACGGATATGCATTGTGCTTCTATAATTGGTAAGAACCAATAATTTGTAGGGATATATTCTGCTTATTTTACCATAATATGATTCCCTCCATTTTGTTCAAAAGGTGAGGTCACTGTCATCATTTATTTAATAAAACAACATCAATCTCCGAGAAGTTACTTATAACTCTAGCTACAGATAATCTGTGTTTAATGTTAGCTCATATGGGATCACATTTTGATTCATATCTTCTGGCTGAATTCTGTTTTTAACTCACTTCATATATACAACTGCTTGACACTACGAAGTAGCTTTCCATTTGTTGCTGGACTTTTCAGCAATTGCTTTTGGGTTACAATAATTGAAGAATGTTGATTTGTTCTTAAAGAATGCTCTGTAGTATTTAAGACTATTTACTTACCCTTGGCAATTATAAAATATTAGGGCTGGTTTGACACTCCAACCTTATTTACCAACTATATTCTTAGCAATTTGTTTTCCTGTTTTGTTTCTCTGACCTGGTAGTAATATCATCTCAGACTTGTAGTCACTATTATATTTTCTTTCCACTGTCCATTTTGATACGTTATGCACTGCTGTTGTAACAAGTTTAACACTACACGGACTAACATGTAAACTCTAAATTGTATGTGTATATGCTTAGGAGGAAAAAGAAAGCTGTCCTTATCCTTTTCTATTGGCAATTTTGCATTGTTTGACTACAGTCATCTTGCTGTCTCCATCCAGACATTAGTCCATGATTTATTATGCGACAACATCTCTTACAAAGTCCTGTTGGCATGCTTAAGATTTTTAATTAAATTGCTTGCATGCTTTCAATCAGCCTATTTTTCTAGGCATTCATTATCGTATGTCATCCACAATTTGAACCATTCCAGCCAAGTATACACAATATTTAATTTTGTTCTGCAATCTGTTTCTTTGTCGTATTTGCAGGAGGAATTGTGAACAACACATTGCGTCCTCAAATTCCCACTTGGTGTGATCCTGAATGGAAATCTTTGATGGAAAGTTGTTGGGCCTCTGAGCCTTCTCAGAGGCCATCATTTTCTGAAATCTCTCAGAAGCTAAGGAATATGGCTGCTGCAATGAATGTGAAATAATTCGAGTCTTGATGCAGTTGATTCACTTCTTGCATTTTATGTTAGCCAGGACTTAGCCAAAGAGGAAAATAAATTGAAGCATAGATTTTGCAGTGTAAGGACACCACTGGTTTAAAAGTATATTAAGGCTAATAGTGTAATATTATGCCTTGGTTCATATTTAAGGTACCCTTTGCATACTGCTGTGAAATGGTAATGCCCTTTGAGAAGTGCCGGATAATGCACTTTAGGGTGGCTTTTGCCTGGAAGGGGCTTCATCATACACCAACCGGAGTCATGATGGCACGACCAGAATGTGAGTTTAATTTTCTTTTTTCAACTACACTTGTATGCCATTACTGTTTTGTGACACTGTAATAAAGCAATTGCTTTGGCTGTCTTTTACAGGTTTTAGTAATTTGGTTGAGATCACAACGGTACTGAGATCGAAGCTGAACCAAGGTCTCGTTTGAAGGGCATGTATATAAATTAATTGTCATTAAAGCTATATCATGAGAGGATAATGATGCATTATACTTGCAAATTTTACACAATTGAACCTATTTCGTTATTCGTTATTTTATTTTATTTTGGGCCTCTTCTGGGTATGTTAGCCAGGAACATCTGTTTATATGTCAGGCTTATGCTTTGGCTCTAAGAATGTGAAAAGCATATGAGTATTTGTAAGAACCTCTTTACATCATGAAAGTCTGGCTTTAGTGTATTTTATGTAGAAACTATAAAAGCATAGATGTATAAAGTATCTGAGTATTTGATCGAATTTGTGCATCGGACTGTAGAACATTTTGTGTTTGACATGAACAGTGGCAAATACTGGACAATTTAGGCGATCTTTGTTTGCATTGACCTTTGAAATTGAAATGGCTTAAGATGTTTGAGGTGTTTTGGGCGGTGTTGCAAAAATGTTTTCATATAGCCATCTATTGCTCGGTGACAGACTTATAATTTATAGCATTTTACAGTACGGAAACTAAAGACCTACCTCTGGTTTCTGCTGATAAAATTTGGATTGTAGTTCACTGCAAAGGTGTTGAGCTAATTGCCAAAAATGGAGGACCACACCCAATCCTATCATCAATTTGAATCTTTTTTTGCAACATACAGACTACTCAGGGGATTTAGTCCAGTGGTAGGATGCTCGCTTAGGGAGCGAAAGGTCCCGAGTTCAATTCTCGGAATCCCCATTTCTTTTTTATGATCTTTGCAGTAGTGAAAAAACTGCAAAATGTTAAATGTAAATATGCCAAAATATAAGAGCCAGGCACATGTCAATATTGTGAAATGGTTAGGCCATCTTCAACCTGGAAGACTCAAATCCAAATTTTTCCCTATCAAAATACAACTATTCAAGTATTGCCCGAACTCAAATAGATTTTTCCCCAAATCCTGCTGACTCAAAATTTGAGTTCGCAACTTTATTAAATTGTTTAGAAACGATTTAAATTTTCTTTTTAGGTTAATTTTTATATATAACTTTGTGATTTATTTTTCTGCACATTTATACATAAAAAAATTGAAATTTCACAAACATAAATTTATTTCACTTAAAATGAGAATGAGTGCAGGAGCATAGTAAAAAAAAAAACATAACATTATTTCACTTGAAAATAATAATTAAAAAACCAAATGGAGCAAGTTCAAATACAACCATTGGATGTAAACGGTCAATGCTTCAGCGCATGCCATGTGTCTAGTTTTAATAAGTGAAAGTGGATGACTTTTTGCCATGATGCGCCTGCTCCTTTAAGTGGGTTCAGTTTGGGCCTCACAAAAATTATTGCCTGGACTGCTAAATGGTCCCAAATTCCGCCTCAAAAATCAGCTGGGTAATAATTTAGCCTATTCCTATACGTTGGGAGAGTTTTTGGGCTAAAATCCCAAATTTTAGGTTTAGCCCCCTTGCATTGGAGATGGCCTTATGAAGCAGGCCCTAATACTCATTGATTATATTTTATTTAATAGCGTATTTCTTAAGTTATTAGCTATCCATTAGCTCGTTGTTTCAGTGGTATTTCACTTTTCAATATTAGAAAAGTTTCAAATTCGAACTTTCCATTCTTAAGTTATAAAGAAATGAATGTCATTAGAGCTACGAAGCATGGGTTACTTTGTAACAAGAACTCCATGCGTGGTACCAAGTGGAATTAATGGATATTCAACAATATTTTGGGTACTAAAAGGCTAAAACTTGTTATGACAAGGAGAGTTTGACAATTGGTGATGACTTGAAGGAGATGGGGCATAGAGGGTTGAGCCTGACGAGCTCAGCATCTGCGGCTATCTGCAGTCTTTGTACGTTACTTTACATAAGGTGCATGGAGGACTCAAGGATAACAACAGCTTCAATACTTAATAATTAAGAGACTTTTGCCAAGGTGAGCTTTTAGAAAGTGATGAGCCTTTATGTCTATATTGGTTTTGGGATGTGGCAATGTAATTTGGAGGAAAGACATAAAGAAGAAAAGTTTATTTGATTAAATGGATAGGACCTGCAAGAGGCTTGTAGGTCAAGTTGTTAAGAGCTTGAGGCTTGTAGGTCAAGTTATTAAGAGCTTTTATTCCTAAACTGAAAGTTCTAGGTTCGAATTCCCTTATTTTAATATCTCTTGTATTAAAAAAAATAAAAATAAAAATAAATCGGTAGCACTTGAGTGATGGAGAAAGCCCTTATATAGGCACAAGTTTTGGCCTTTTCCACTTGTGCGCTTCAAAATTGGCCAGGAGGAGCCTACACACTAGGGGTGGGCATCCATATCAGAAAATCGGAACTTTGAGCCGCACCGGATTGAAACAACCAGAAAAAAATCATGTTGACTAAAAAGTCAACAAACCAACACTGAACTAGATCAGACCGGTTTAAATCTGTTTCGATGCCGATTTCACACCTTGCAAAACCAAACTGAACTAGACCAGACCACATGTGTATTTTTTTTTAAATTTTTTTAAAAACATATTTTAAATCCAATGCTAAATTTCTAATCCCATAACTAATATTTTCTCAAGCTCAACTTCAAAGTACCTTTCTTTTTTAGGCCCAATCATCTCTCTTTATATGAAATTGGATCATTTGTGAATTTTTAAGCCCAAAAAATAAAATTTTAGTTGAAATTTGTAAAAAAAAAATAATTTGGAAAAAAAAAAATCCTATCCAAAATTGGGAAAATCAAATACTGCACTGAAAACTTGTTTAAACCTGACCGTCCAGTTTCATAAATTTTTTTTCACCAAAACCAAATCGAACCACACCTGTTCAATAGTACCAATTCCAATTCCGGTGTGAGATGAAACCAGACTGGACTGTGCCCACCTCTACTACACACAAACAAACAGAGGAGGATAAAGTGTATTAGGATTAGAAAGCTGATACAATTTTAGATATCTTTTTCTACTAATGGTACCAAACCGTTGATGCCAATTTTTGGTCAACAAGAGTAAAACCATAAAACTACACGATCATAAACTAATACAACAAAATATAACTTGATTCACTCAATTCGAGCGACACTCATCATCTGTTGCTTTGGGTTTTTACTATATGAAGGTAATTAAAGAAGTGCAAAATGAGGAGAGCTTAGTTGCGTTACACAGAAGGAGAGAGCTATTTATATGGGCTATAGGCTATGTGTTACACCCACTTGTGCGCTTCCCATATAGGCTATATGTTACAACCATACACAAACATGTTTTGAATATAAGCGATAAACTACAACGAGGAGGGGGGTTTCTCACACGCACTATCAACATACCATAAAGATTCGAACATGAAATCACTGATATGCAAATCAAGATTTTACTAGGCTAGACCCTATTAGCCATACACAAACATGTTATAACTGTTAAATTTATGAGAAGTTTCCTTTTAATGATAATTAGAACCAACTCCCTCCCTCAATTCTTATTAATCAAGTTTAAACAAAATTTGCGAAAACCATATATACTTTGGTAATCAAATTGAGTTGTATATTATTATGTGACGCTGTAATAAATATATTAAAGTATAAGTTTACATACCTCCTTTGTATGAGAGAATGGAGACATTACCTTAATCAATTGGTCTAGTCATGTTTGTTCTTTCTTTTGTGCTTTGTTTTTCTTTTGGTTGACAATTTGAGAAAGCTTGGTCATTATCGAACCAAGTGTCAGCATAAGGGTTATCATTGCATTTCGTACCTACTACACATAATTACGATCCATCAACAAGGACTAGCCATAGATATATGTATAATACATGTATATATATTCCTCCATTATATACATTCTAAAATATCTTCACTTTTACCAAAACATCATGACCAATGCAAATTAATAATGTATGAGATTAAGATCTATACTCTTATTTGTGTTACTTATTCTTGTCCCTACCAACTACCCAATACCCACCCAAGTTTGATTCATCAAGATAATTAAGAACCTGGTTGACTTGGATGAATAAAATTTTGCTCATATTCGAGTTTGAGAAATATGACATTGATATGAGTTTTGGCTAAACGATTAAACTATCCAAGTCTAAGTTGTAGGGCAAATTGGCTTGGCATTACCAACTCTCTATTCTCTCTGATATACAAAATCTATGGGGTCAAATTCTGTGACACCATCAACTTCCAACTCCTTGCCCCTCCGGAGAATACTATTTGCCATGTACGGTACCTAACACATGCCAAAGACTATTTGTATATAAAGTCAAAGTTCGCACGTGCCAATTGACTTCATGATATTGTAATATTTCTAAGATACAGATGGTACAAAATCAGTACAATAGCACCAGCTAGGAAGCTGTAAATCTCAATGGTCCATACAAGAAGTAAAAAACAGACAATAATATGCAGTTACCTTATGGCATTGCTGTAAGGAAATTCAACACCTACTGCTCGTTTTTTGCTGATAATTTTTGGATTATAGCTCACTGCAGAGGTGTTGAGCTAATTGCCAAAATTGGAGGACCACATCCTATCATCAATTTCAGGCTTTTATGCAACATACAGTTAACTCAGGGGATTTAGTCCAGTGGTAGGATGCTCGCTTAGGGAGCGAAAGGTCCCGAGTTCAATTCTCGGAATCCCCATTTCCTTTTTTGTGTGTTCTTTGCAGTAGAGGAAAAAATAGAAAATGTTAATGTGATATCATTTTCACCAAATAGCTATTAGTCTAATGGTATTTCTTTTCCCAACCTTAGGAGAGATTCTAAGTTCGAATCCCCAGTGTACTTACCCTTAACCAGCGGTAAATAATGAGCTTGATGGATATTCAACAAGGTGCTAGAAGAAACTTGTTATGTTATGTTCTTTTGCTGTCAAATTTGAAAAAACAATAACAAGGACAGTTTGACAATTGTTGATGACTTGAAGGATGGGGCAGAGAGACTTGAGACTGGTATGAGCTCAGCAACTGCGTCCATTTGTAGCGTCTTTGCGCAACACTTTACATAAAGTGCATGGAGGACTCAAAGATAGCAACAGCTTCAATAATTTATAATTAAGAAGGCATTCGTCAAGCTTAATCAATTGGTCTTTGCTGTCTCCTTGTGGATTATTGAAAATACATTTGATGTTAATTATGTTATTGCAAGTCCTCCTTCGCATCGTAATTTGTCAACCCTTGTGACGATATAGGTATTATACAAAGCTCAAGCTTCCAATTCTTTATACATGCTTTAACTGAAAGTCACCCTTATCTTAATTCTTCTTAATAAACTGAAAGCTATTTGCTAGCTGGGTGACATGTGTTAAGGGCAACACAAATATGCTTACTATTTACCTAAGAACCAGCATCCAATGTTTTCTACTCCTAATTTTCAAGATATTTACTGAAGTATGAAACAATGCTAAGACTGTGTATGCAGCTGGTAGCAAGTTGTTGCTGGTTAATTAATTTGAACTTGATTTGATACACAAGAAACCTAAGATTACAAGGAAATCTAAACGTCTTGGAGTGCAAGACAAGTATATTACAAATAATACACAAGAAGTACTCTTGGAATTAGTCTTGAATTTAATTTCCTAATTTACTGCAGATTTATCTCTGTACAAGATGACTAGTCTGATGATGTCTATCATAATTACCTGTCTAAATTAAAACCAAAATGAAACAACAAACTCCATGAAAAGTTAAATAGTTACAAGAATTTTATAAGGAGGTGACAGGACTTATAACCACTACAACAACCTCTAGAGATTACACAATGAAGATCTATATAGATCACTTTTCTGACTTCTGAACAAAAATTATTTTATTAACATACTTTGAGAAAAATGCTAAATTTTTACATATCATGTGGGCACTAGCATAGGGCAAAATGAAATGACTGTAGAAGAAGTTGAAACCATTAGTTTGTACTCTTTGGATTCAGAATATTGATTGGACTTTGGCACAATTATGTATAACTTGGATTTCTTTCTCACCATACATATATGGAAGACAATATCTGTGGGGTACACCATTAACATTGGTAACTGAACCCAACAAGAGTATCTTAACTTCATGGAAAATACTTCCCTCCTTATCATGTAAGTAGAAACTCCTACATTCTATCTAAGAACAGTGTGACA
Source organism: Prunus persica (assembly GCF_000346465.2). NCBI lineage: Eukaryota > Viridiplantae > Streptophyta > Magnoliopsida > Rosales > Rosaceae > Prunus > Prunus persica. Next base: position 6,718,989 of record NC_034009.1, read on the forward strand.
TGTGTGCATAAGTTTTTTTTGTTGTTGTTTCTGATGAATTATTTTTACATATTTATCAAACTGTGATTCGTAGGAGGGAGAAGTATCTCCTTATAGAGAAAGAGGCAAGCAATATCCGTAGTTCATAGCCCAACAAAAAGTCAATTAGTATGTGCCATCAACTTTTTATGCATATAATTGTTACTCTGTTAGGGCCTAGCTAGCAAGTCAAATTCATTTCAAAATATATTTAAGAAATCAATTGAGCTAGCTAGCACTAGCAGTAGCTAGCACCAACCAATAATACCGTATTAATATATGTATTTAAGCACATAGAGTCCATGTTTATCCTGTTATTAGGACCACCATTACCAGCTCTATTACAATAGTCTTGATGAGGGTTGGTCTTCTTGATGATGAAATGCAACCTTTCTTTCTTTCTTTTTTTCTTTTTTCTTTTTTTTTTATAGAAAAAAATTTCTCGTTCTTTCTTTTTGGCTAGAGGATGGAATTGCAGTGTCAATGCAGAGATTCTAAAGTCCAGAGAAAGACAAGCAGAAGCTTGTTTTCTTTCTCTCAAAGATCTGAGTCCATTTGGTGATTAAGAAATTAATACTTTGAGGGACTGCTTTTTGAATTTTGATAGTTTCCTCTTGTTATTTCTCCGTGGTTGGGGTTCTGGACCTCCCTCTTTCTCACCCTTGATTAAGAAAGTCATTAACACATTAAAGTATGTAATAAACAAGGTCAATCAGTGGTGTTTATTTTAAAAGGTTTGAAATCCCAATGCCTTTTTCTTTGTTTTTTTTAAATTCTTTTTCTCTTGTTTATTATAATACTGCATTTTTCCTGTTCTTTAATATAAATCCTACGGCCCCTATCCAACTTGTACCTTAGGGCTTTTCTAGCAAAACTAGGCTTTACTGGGTTTTTTTTTTCTTAATATTGAAAATAGTATGAGAATAATATACAGACAAGTAGAATGATTTCACTTGAACAATGCTATTAGGCAACTTTCTCATCTTCTTTGTAATTTTTTTATTTTCCAAAAGGATTTTCATGGTCAACTACAAGTAGTTCATGATCAAGGTAAGTTCTGCTAGTTGTGTGTAGATTTTGGTGGAGATGACACAAGGCATTTGAAACCTTTAAATCTGTTTTAGCTTATAATAGGCTCTTATATTTTTAGTCCAAGGGCATGGACTTTCCTGTACTAACTGAGAGAAACCCCTTGTCACTTATAAGTCAAAGGGGATGGATATGATTATGCACCAGCTTCTTTGTCACTATGAAAATCTAATAACAGCTTATTTTCCTCAGCAAGAGTTTGAATTCCAATCAGTTCGTTATCATTTCTCTGTGTGGTAGCTGGCTAGCTAGTTTGAAATGCCTAATATTGAGAAATATGTTAAAGGATAACAATGAATACAATTCAACTTTACCTGAATATGTAGCAGATTTTTACTAGAACCTTCCACCTACTATGTTCTTAATTTAATTTCAGTTCTTTCAATTCGTGCTGGTCACAACCAGTACTAGTAAAATTGGTAACCAGATAAATACCACCAGTAATATTAATAAGTAGTACTTGTTGTTGCATTTTGTCACTCGAGAAAATTTACCCATCTTCAACACCATAGCTTCGTACTTTTGTTTTTTCATCAATAATTACTATCGATTAATCTCAGAAATAGTAGAACTAGCCAGACAAAAAAATATTTGAGAAATACAATCTGGATAATATTTCAGAAAATAGATCGAGCAAGGTGGATATTTGGATGATAGAACAATAAAGTATAGAAGCAACAAGATGAACAATTAATGCTCTCTTCTTTTCAACTTAAGTACAAATGAAAGTACTATTTCCAACATTTTCGTACTCATTAATTAAGATATGTTTACCCTTAATTTCCCAACATTGTCAACACCAGCTTAGATAAACACATTTAGGTCTGTGACAAAGTTCTTGCAGAAGTTTCCTAGTTTTCCGTTACTACAAGAAATATCTGACTTTATATATTTGATTGCAGACTAATCAAAGTCGTCAGCTGTGATTATTTAGAAGAAACTTCCAACAAAAATCATGGTATTGTTTCTATAAAGTTACACTCAATTTCGGTCATATTAGTCGGCTTAATCACAGTGATTACGGTCCTTAACCCCACAATTATACTGGTTCAATTTTATTATTTTATCCCAAATGCCTTATTAAATTGAAAAAAATTTGCAGCCTGCAGCATTTTCCTGCAGACTGTTTATATGTTTAATCTAACAATATATCAGAAAAGCTATATAGGTTAGCTAGGGTGGCTTAAGAATGGAACATTTCAAAGGATAATAGGATGGTGGCTTCTTGTGATTCACCAGATTCAAATAATAAACAACTAATCGCGGAAAAAAGCAGTTTAATTTAATATTGGTAAAGAAGAAACTTGTGTCGTACTTTGTCCAGTTGCATGCATTGTTAATTATATATGATCGAACTAATCCAAAAAAGGAAGAGAGAGAGAGAGAGAGAGAGAGATCTTGATCAAACCCTAGAGAAGAAAATTGGGGTTGAATAGTGAGGAGAGGGATAGATGAGTAGAGGTATTTGACTTTTTTGTCCTCATAAGCATCACATCATCCACTCTTCCTACCTATAAATCTTAGTCTTCCCTTCCCATTCTTTCTTAAAAATCTCAGACAGCCTTCTTTTGGTACTCACTTTCCTTGTAGATCTTAAAAAGGAAAAAAGGAACAAGGAGAAGAGATCGATCAAGATGGGACGAGCTCCGTGTTGCGACAAGGCCAATGTCAAGAAGGGACCATGGTCACCTGAAGAAGATGCAAGACTCAAGGCGTATATTGAAGAGCATGGTACTGGTGGCAACTGGATTGCCCTTCCTCAGAAAATTGGTAAACAGATATATGCTCATCTATAAATAATCTGTTCTTAATTTTTGTTTAGAAACTTGTACACAGATTTCAAAGCATCATTTAATTTGACCTTTTGATGGGTATGTAACTTGCAGGGCTTAAAAGATGTGGAAAAAGTTGCAGGCTGAGATGGCTGAATTACTTGAGGCCCAACATCAAGCATGGTGGATTCTCAGAAGAAGAAGACAACATCATCTGCAGCCTCTATATAAGTATTGGAAGCAGGTAAAAATTAATTTCACCCGTAAAACTTTAACCTCAATATGTTGTCTCTTTTCCCTTGTCTATGATACTTTCACAATAGAAATAATTAATTATAACTCCTTGCTACCCTATGCATCTCGTCCAATAGTACAATACAGATCATTGATCCACTTTCCTAGGGTTTCCTTAGTTTCTTCTTGTTGGAATCTAACATGCTCATATTCTTTTACTTCTAGGTGGTCTATAATTGCTGCCCAATTACCTGGAAGGACAGACAATGATATAAAGAACTACTGGAACACCCGATTGAAGAAAAAGTTACTCGGAAGGCGCAAACAGTCTAACATCAATCGATCGCGGTCTGATCAAAGTGAGGATCACCTCAAGGACGCTGAAGATGCACATGCCTTAAGCAGCTCAGCCCTTGAAAGACTCCAACTCCATATGCAACTTCAAAGCCTTCAAAACCCTTTCTCTTTCTACAACACTCCTGCACTGTGGCCCAAGTTGCATCCTTTGCAAGAAAAGATGATCCAGACCCTCCGATCCATGAATGATCAAAACTGTAACAACCCTCTGATGCACCATCATTCTCTCTCAAGCCCTCATCAAACAGTTGAAGGGCATAAGAGTAATAGTGATGTCTATGAACAATTGCAACCCACTTCTGCTTCTATCAGAATTCAGGAAGAATATGCAAAACTATGCAACCCCAAGAATATGGATGAGTTGGAGAATGCTTTGAATGGCATGTCATCCTCGGACGCCGCCGCATATCATGCTTACATCTCCACAAGCAATCAAGTGGACTCGACTATTGTGGTGACGAAAGCTGCCGATGGTATGGAGCATTCCAACGATGCAGGAACTCATGATCATCAGCAGATTAATTCGAGCTTCCAAACTGAATTTGGTGACATTCTTAGTAACAAATCTGTTGCTTACACACCACAACAGGAAGATGATCAAATAGCTGAATTTGATTGTTTTAAGGAAATGAATGGCTCCAAGGACAGCTTGGTGTGGTGGGCTAATGAGTTTGATGCCAAATCTGCATCCTCAAACTCCTGGGATTCTACTTCTGTTCTCCAGTCTCAAGGGATGTTTCAAGATTATGAATTGCGTTACAACCTGTAGTTATGAGAGTGATAGGGACGAGTAACGTTATATAGGCCACATTTATGGACCATATTGGAGACTACACCACTAATAGAAGATGAACCCACAAATATGAGAAGGTCATACTTCTATCAAAGATGCAGTCTACAATCTGGTTGACATATGTGGTTCAAATAGTTTTAACGAATAGGATGTTGGCTATGGTAATCTTTCAAGGTCATAGAATATGCCTAGGGCAAAGACGGAATTGATATATATGATGCCATGCATGTGTTTTGTAAATTGTTTGAAAAATAATGTCAATATCTTTTTATTGTGTTGCCAAATCTGTTTGACATTCACAAAAGTCGTGCTCATCTACTTCACTGGGAAGCTTTAAGTAGAGGCTCACAAAGAGAACACATATATAAATTTCTGATTGCATGCTAGCTAGCTAGCTAGTGGTCCAGTACTGCTTAACAATATATTCCCCTACTATTTATAGATTGCGAGTAAAACAACCAAGAGGTTCCTTTGAACTAGTACCAAATTTGGAATGCCCTAGCTAGTAGTAGCTCCCAAGATCCAATCACCCTCACGCAATCCATTTTTAATTAGAGTTCGCTATAATATAGTGAGAAGAACTAGCAGAGATTAAGTGTTCATTCTTTTCGGACACTTTCGTATGACAAAATGCTTTGTTTTGTTGCAAATTCCATATCCCCTTCCAACTTCTCTGTAAGAGCAAGACCTCAAAGCACAACACAATGTAGACGATTGACCAGCAAAGACTTGCATAACTGATAACTGCAGGTCCTTGATTAAAACTTGAAAGGGTGATTCATATCTTTTAGATCCCAAATCCCACCTTGGAAAATAAAAATAGTTTCGACTCATGATAACTCTTAATCATCCATTCCTTGCTAATTCACCAGTTTTCTAAAGACTAAGTATGTCTATTATTGAGGTTATCAATTGGTATCATTGTCAAGTTATGCTTTGAATCAATCATGTTTGACGTATCATTACAAACAAAGGCAATCAAACGATAGCCTCAATAATCATGAACACTGGAATCCACTAGAGATATGACAAAAGTATGAAGTTTTATTAATTCTGAAAATCGGGATAACAACCTAAACCCTTAGCTAAAGTTGAAATGAATACTGCCTCAAACCCTAGAACCTCTAGGAATCCAAATAGGAATGAAAAACATAAATAACAAAAATTTCAAAAACAAGCTCAAAACTTAAATGTTGTTTTGGGCTAGTAAACGTCTTTAAATGCCCTAAAAAAGTCAATATATCACAGCAAAGCAGTGAGTTTGACTCGTGACATCATTCTCTTCGAAATATTGGATTATGATCTGAAATCGGAACTTGGCGCCAAAACTTACAATTTACTTGATATGCCCCTACGCAAGTGTCGCTCCAATTCTTTTTCGATCGCTTCCCCTAACTGTTCTACATCAAAGTTCTGATGTTAGCAATGTTTTACTGCTCAAATTAGAGAAGTACCAATTTTAGTTTTAATATTTATTCACACAAGGTAGATCTTTCTTGAAGTTTCATAAGTGAGTTTGTAAAGGTTGTTTTTCAAGTGTGATAATTAACTTCGCTTGAAATTTGCAGAATTGTTTCCTGTTAGTGTTTTGAGTCCTATTTGGGTACGTTTGGAATTCATTGTTTTGTTGAGCTTTAGTAAATATTTCTAGTGGAACTAGGACTCGCAAGGTGTGAGTAATCGAGAAAAATTAAGTGCCTTTGTCCTACTTCCAACCGTACGACTGACAAAATCCACATAGGCCCAAATTTGATGGGCTACAATATTTTTTTTTGGTCTTGTAGCCTAGCATTGAAATTGCTCAAATGAAACAATTATTGGCATGGCCCATTGTCATTTTCTTTAATGTTCTACGCAATTCTAAGTAGTAAATTTAGCAACAGCAACTTCACCTTCCCTTGCCTTAACCTATGCATGGCCAGGGATATCTTTATTTATCTCATCAAAATTTATCTTCACCACCAACAAGGGTTGGTTCAATTAGTAAGGTTTTTGTACTGTGTATAGCTTCATTAGTGTTCAAATTCCATTGCTAGTAGTCCTCGTTAGTATGTAATATATAATTTCCTACATAAATCCATACTAGTGAGAGTAGCCAATCTCCCTCTAAACTTATTTTATTAAAAAAAGAAAAAAAAAATTTATCTTCCCCTATGGTGAAAAATATATATATTAAAGGAACAGTCCTGATCTCTTGGACCACAGGAGTCCAAGAGATTGTGGTCACCCACCGTTGGATATTAATCCAATTGTTCAAATTTTTTTTTTAAAAGGAGTGCAAGAGTGAGTGAACCGTTGAATTTACATCCAATGGTGAGTGACCACAAATCTCATGGATCCTTGTAGTCCAAGAGATCAGGACTGATTGAAGGAAATTATAACCTTGTATCAATTGAAAAATTAATAGGTAAATTTCATATTCTCAACCTACATAAGCGATAGCAAATGTCAAAAGAAAAGAATTTAATTCTGTCAATCACGAAAGGAAAAAGTTGAACCAATCGTGCCAAAAAAAATAAGAAAAAAAAGAAAAGAAACCATAAGAACAATAAGACAGAAAATACTCATTACTTACTAATAAGGACAACGAAATAAGTTCATAATTAATGGAAAATAGAAACTAGCAAGGAAATTAATCCAAATAAAAAGCAAACTAATTAATAATAGTTGATGCGGTTGTTGCTGGACTTGCTGCTGGAACCCTTGTTAGGGTAAACAGACTTGGTGACCTTCAACTGGGTTTTGTACTCTGTAGTGACCCCTTGCTGCTTGTCCACAAGCTTGTCATTGCAAGTGTACTTAGCCTCCTGCTTGTAAACCGTCTGCCCCGATCGATTGTCCACGTACTCTCGTGCCTTGTAGCTCTGTGTGAAATTGCTCGAGGACCCTCCATATTGGTCTTTGTACGAAGACCTCACTTGGTTCTGGACCTCATTGGAGACGTTCATCTGCTGCCTGTTGTTGTTGCTTGAGGGCACGGCCTCCACAATGCCACAAAAACCAGTAACTTCATAGTTTTTGGCCATTATGCGATTGAGAGTTGTTTTTTTTTTTTCTTTCTTTTTCCAAGCGATAGAGAGTGTGGTTGGTTTTTTTGTGAAATGGAAATGGCTTGGTTTGGCCTATTTATAAGCGAGGAGAGGAGAGAACTGTACGTAACTACGTAACGGTTTGGTTTTATCTATTTATTATTTTTCCGTTTTTGGACTTTTTATCTACTAAATTGTTTTCTTATTATCTTCTTTCATGTCAATTTATCTATATATATAAAGCAAAAGGCAAAGATATATAGAGGGAGAATGGGAGTTTGGTTAAAAAAAATTTAAAATACCAAAAATACCTGTGGCTAATCAAAAAGTTTTTGTTTTTTGTTTTGTTTTGTTTTGTTGTGGTGGAATAGATCTATATCTATATATATAAAGCAAAAGGCAGAGAATGGTGAAACATTCAAAATACCAGAAAATGCCCTTAGTTAATGCAAACATTAAGAATTCAAATTATTAATTAAATGAGGATAATATGGTAAATTCACACTTTTTCATATTTAAAAAATTAAAAGAAAAAGAAAAAGCAGATAATGGTTCTATTTTTATGGAACACAACTACCCATTATCTTTTTTAATTCTAAAATAAATTTACTTATTTTTTTAAAAAAACCTCTCGCAAGCGCGGAAGCGCGTGCAGAGAGGCTAGTATATAGAATGGTAAAACATTTAAAATTCTAGAAAATGCCATTGGTTAATGCAAACATTAAGAATTGAAATTATTAATTAAATGAGGATAATTTGGTAAATGCACACTTTTTCATATTAACAAAATTTAAATTAAAAAAAAAATCAGATAATGGATCCTATTTTTATAGAACACAACTACCCATTATCTTTTTTAATTCTAAAATAAAATTTAAAAAGCCTCTCATATCACAGGTACTTTATTAAAAAATAATAAGCATAAGAGTGTTCAAAAGATAACACTGAAATAAATGGATATGCAATTTTCTGAAAATTACCCAAAAAAAAAAAAAAAAAAAAAAACCAATTGAAGTGCATATATAGTGGGATGATTAATTGAATTTGCTTGCCAAGATGCTAATTTGGATGATTAACTGAATAAATCACACATCTCTACTATTATAATTGAATTAAATACGTTTAATGACATTAATTTTAATAACGTATCTATATATATAAAGCAAAAGGCAGAGAATGGTGAAACATTCAAAATACCAGAAAATGCCTTTGGTTAATACAAACATTAAGAATTTAAATTATTAATTAAATGAGGATAATATGGTAAATTCACACTTTTTCATATTTAAAAAAATTAAAAGAAAAAGAAAAAGCAGATAATGGATCCTATTTTTATGGAACACAACTACCCATTATTTTTTTTAATTCTAAAATAAATTTACTTATTTTTTTTAAAAAGCCTCTCACAAGCACGGAAGCGCGTGCAGAGAGACTAGTATTTATTAAAATTATCCTTCTTAGGGCTTTCTATCTATTAATTAATTTTTTATTTATAACAGTACAGAAATAAATACACACAGGAAGTCAGGAGATGTTACTCGATAGTGGGGGTGTCGTGTTTCTGACTGAGATAGAAAGTGGGTAGAGGTTTCAAGGCTTTATTTATAAGCCACGATATAGGAGTAAACTGTAAAACTTCTGTGTCACGGTTTGCATTATCTATTTATTTTCCGTTTTAGTTTTATTTTATTTTATCTAGTCAATGATTTGTTCATCCTTAATTTATCCTTTTATCGTTTAGAGAAAAATTTCTATCAAACTATTTTGATAACTCTTTCTTTGTCAACCAAAAAGCATAAAATATTGAATTTTCTCTATACATAAGAATATATATTAATCATGTGATAAGGAATTTAATACAAGAGCGAGGTTTTTTTTTTTTTTTTTTTTTTTTTTGGAAAAAATTTTAGAGGGAGATTGGCTACTCTCACTACCAATGCTAGGACAGACCATAACCTCGAGCCAGAAAGACTTATGCATGACACCCAACTGTCCACTGCCAGCTGTATGAATTTATCTAGAAAATCATAAATCGCGCACCAATGATGAGTGTTGGCAGTGGGACTCGAACACTAGTGGGGCTACACAGTACAGAGACCTTACCAACTTAACCAACCATCATTGGTTTATGTTCCTTTTTGTTGCTAATTACTATTAATTATATCTTATAATATTAGTTTATTTTCTTTTGATTTTTTTCCTTTTTATAATAAAAGCGATTAGTCGAACTTGGTCTACAAGTTAAGGAGAAATTACTCCAACTTAAGGCTCTCTTTTCATTGGCTAAACTCCATTGGCTCTTTTGATTTTGTTAAGTAAGGGTTAATTGGAATTTTGTCAAAAATGATTGACAAAAGGGGGAAGGCCACAAATAGTGAAAAATTTTCCGATTAAGTAAAAAGAAAAGGAAAGAATATCTTTCAATTCCAAATACTTCGAACAATGATGACGGGATGATTTTAATGGTTGACGGTGAGTTTAGTCCATTTTCCTTCCAGTTATAGTAGCAAATAATGGGAAAAGAATTACTCCAATTAAGTTAAAAGAAAAGGAAAGAAAACCAAGAAGATGCCTTGAGTCTAAGCAAAGCACCTTGATTCTCGACTTAATTCACGAAAGATGCAAAATGGTTGAATAAACAGTTAGCAGATCCAACAATCCCACTTTGGTTTCTCCTCTCAATGCCCTTCCAAACACATACAAACTATTACGTATGATAACACAGTAACTAAAATAAGATTTATTCGACAGTTAAATTAAAGCTTTTTTTCATGAGAATGTGAACTCATTGAAACCATTGTATTCATCAACTAAAAAATTGAAACGAAAATGCAAATGCAATGTGTGCCCGCCCCCTCGCCCCCTCTACCCCTTCCCATACATTACATTAATTTACAATGTCGCTTATATTTTTTAAAAAAATAGAAACAAAAAATTTTATAACACATCGTAACCCATCCACTTGTGATACCAAAGTGTCAGGCAAAAACTGAAAAAGAAAAAGAAAGACGCGTGTAGTTTGATCATCTTCGCAATTCAAGAACACGGGGTATTTTAACAGAATTGTAACGTGTCCTTGAATTACAAGGGATTTAAAACTACATCGACAAAAGTGACCAAATTAAAATTACGGAAACCAAAGTGATAAAATAGGTAAACTAAAACAGACAAACAATGAGATTTTGCTAAAAGATAATTATGAAATCAATTCATAACAAACTATTTAAAAAAAAAAAAAAAGAGACAAAAACCAAAAATAGCAAATAATAAGGAAATTCAAATACACAAAATACTACTAGCTATTAGCTAATACTTGATGCGACTATTGTTTGACTTGGTTGCAGACTTGTTAGGGTAGACAGAGTCCTTGAACTTGACTTGGGTCTCACGCTCAAAGGTGTAGCCTTGCTCCTTGTCCACATACTTTTGGTTGTGGGTGTACTTTTCCTCTTCCTTGTAACCCATCTGCCCAGTGAGCTTGTCCACATGCTCTTGTGCCTTGTAACTCTCCCTATAACTGCTTGAAGATCTACAATATTGGTCGTTGTATGACGATTTCACTCGGTTCTCAACTTCATTAGAGACGTTCATCTCTCTGTTGTTGCTCGAGGGTACCACCTCGTTATAGCGAACATAAGGATTTTCGGGCTCTTTGTCGTAGCCAATGTAAGTATTTTCGGGCTCGTCGTAGACAAAACGAGCAGCTTCCGGCTCGTTGTAGCCAGCATAAGCAGTTTCCGGCTCGTCGTAGCCATAACCAGTTTCAGTTTCGGACTCGTAGATGGCCTCGATGTAGCCAGAATAAGCAGTTTCAGGCTCGTAGGCCATTATGTGATAATGGGTGTGCTTTTTTGTGTTTGTGTGTGTTATTGAGTGCGTTGTGTGTGAACTGGTTATCACCGTATTAATTACCGTTGAAAACTTGAATGAATGTGATTTTAACGTTATGTAATGCGGTGATAATACTCACCATCCTTAATAGGAAAAAAAAATCTCTAATTTTAGGATCCTAATTAATTCCAATGCCTAGGATCCTAATAAACCTTCCGAAAAAAAATAATAAATTCGGATTTCCCTGATTTGGCTATTTGGTTGCTATGATAATGATAAATAATAATATTAGGGTTTAGGAATTTCTTTTTCTTTTCCTTAATGTCTTGGTGAACGTAACCTTTTCGAGGAATTTGCAAAATATTAAAGGTTGATGAAATGAGGGATTTTCGTTTTGTTTGACTATTTCTTTATATTAGTGCAAGTTGAAAAAGAAAGATTTGATGATTTTCAATTCGCAACAAACTTTCTGATCTTATGGATTCTATATCTTCCATTGATCTTGCTTTGCATTGAAAGGATTCCATTTCCCTTCATTGAATTTACAAGGAATTGAACAAGGAGTTTGACATTTTCTTTTCTTTTATGATTTATTGACACTTTTTAATTGATGTGGTTGTCTACTTCATCTACCATATAAGGTGATATAAAAATGTGGTAAGAGTAGTATTACTCTTTTTCTCGCATCCACAATGGGCTCCTTAAACAACCTTCTTAGCTAAAATTTAGCATCCACAATCATACTCTCTATCCAACTCCTAAAATAGGGAGACCTCTAGGAGCTCCTAAATCTGAGGAGAGAGAAGTACTCTTAGCCTAATGACTCCCTATAATTAAATGCTTCTATATTTAATATTATTTTAAGAATTTATTTAATGTCAACTATTTTTTATTATTGCTTTTGTGTTTACATTTTATTCAAAAATTGAATTAAAATTTATTAAAAACATTTATGACGCGTGTTTTTTTTTTTTTTGAGGCCTTGTGTTCCATTGTTAACCAAAATAAATGCTAATACTCACCACCAATTAAGGGGTAGCAAATATGCTCTCTAATTTTAATGCTTTCGCAATGGTTGTTGAATTATTTTGGCATCTATTGAATTGACATATGGGTTCTATGGTTAGTCTATTGCAATTCAATAGAGGGTTCATCACATAGAACCTACTTTTGGAATGAACTAAATCACACCATTGCAAGTGAGATTTTATTATTTTAGTTCAATTTCATGCAATAAAATTACACTGATCCTAACCATTGCAGATGCTCTTAGCAGTTAACGAGTGCATATCCTTCCAATCCAAGTAGCAATGAAAATAATACATAAATAAGCAAAAAAACAAAAAACAAAAAACTTTTCATTTCCTTATGTATTTAGCTATTTGCTTGGTGTGATAATGAATAAGTAATAATATGAGTGTAGGATTTTCTTTTTCTTTTTCAATAAGGGAAGTAATATCTTTTTCTTTTTTTTTTTCATATATATATCCAAAGCGATAAGGGTGTTGGAGGGGGAGGGAGGGGGGAAAGGAATAAAGTAAGGAAGGAATGGGAAAAAAAGGTGATGAAATGAAGGACTTTTTGCGTTATTTTATTCATGGAATTTTCTTTTTGCATTACAAATAGAAATAATGTAATTTCAGTCAAGAGTTGTCAATTGGGAATTAAACTAAGTATGTATTTGAAAAATAAAAAATAAAAAAAGAATTCCAATCAGGGTAAACTAAATAAATAATGTAAAATATGAGATTTGTAAATGTTGAGTCGGAGACGTTGAATTTGGGTTTTGATTGTTGGTCTTTTTTTGCTGCTCACGGCTTCTCCATTTATAGAGGAAGGAAGAAGCTCCATCTTCATATTTTAATCTATATTCATCATGTTATTGATCACCTAGTGGATGTCTAGTCCCATCTGCATATAAAAGAAATCAAAAGAATGCAACCATTGAACATGAAAGTTTTTGTTTTTGTTTGTGTGGAGAAAAATATTATAGGATTGCATTCATAATTCAACCAAAAAAGTCACTAGTCACAAAGGGCCATTACAATAACGGAGCGGTCTAACATCAAAATTAAAACAATCTAGTGCGCCTCTACTAAGGATCGAAGAAAAACTCTGACATAGGTATCCTAACTAAAATTTGCAAACTCAGAATAATAAAAAATAGATAAATGTTGAAAAAAAATAAGCCATAACAAAGCAAATAAAACTCTCACAAATGGGAGATGAAAAGCTCTCACAATGGAGAGGTGAAAAGCTCTCACAAAAGGATTAGTGAAAACTACACAGAAAATCCAAAGAGTCTCTGTGAATTATTCTGAATATAAAGAAACCGCATAAAGGATGATGGTGGAGATTCGACATTGAGATGCAGCCGCTTGTGATGCTTGGAGGAAAATCATAACAAAACGAAGACAAATAGGGAAAACTTTTTGTCTCTGAAAATGAGAGAAAAAGAGAGGGAGGAAGAGAAGAGGGGGGAAGATATATGGGAGGAAGAACAGTGGCTTCCTCCCCCCTCAAAGGGAAAACAGCTGTAGGAGAGCTTTTTTGGGAGAGAGGGGACTAGAGTTTGATATATTGTGTGTGTGTGTCGAAAAGACCGCATCATATGAAAGTGTTTAAGTGATAGCAATTCATGCTACTGGCCTAACAAAATACACTACTACAAAAAAGCAAAAAGACGACGGTAAATCACCGTCGTGTATTTGGTTTTTCAATGGTCGTGGAATCCACCGTCATCTTTTCCCTCATAAACCACGACGCTAAATAACCGTCGTTGTTAAACAATACAACGTCATCAAAAAATACAAAACGACGTCTTTGTACTGCAAAAAGATCTAAAAAAAGCAATCGATGATGATAATAGACGACCAATTCTCTAAAAAGACCGTCGTTAAAAAGGGAAAATATGACACATATTAAGAGAACAAGGCCGCAAGATAGACATACAACGACGACAATAAAAATACGCCGACGTTAAATATAATTTTCACGACAATAAAAAATATGACGTCTTTAAATACATTAGAAGACGACGTTATTGATACCTACTACGTCGCACATATAAACACAACCGTCGTACAATTAATTTTCCACTTCGATTTTTTGATAAAAGATGACGTGGAAATAGTTGTCAGTGTCATTATTTACGACGTATGTGTTTCTATAGTAGACGTTGAAAAACTAAACAACGTCAGTTACAAATATATGAGAGTCGTATTAAAAAATTTATACGTCCTATTTTCAGAAACAAACAACGACCATAAATATTAGACGTTGTTAAATACAACAACGTCGGAAAACAATAAAAACAGACGTGTTTAGTCTGCTAAAGTTCTACAACGTCTCTTATTTACAAAAAACCGTCGTGAAATAAATTTTCCACTTCGATTTTATCTAAAAAAGATGACGTGGAAATAGTTGTCAGTGTCATTATTTACGACGTATACATTTATATAGTCGACGTTGTATTTATATGTATTCATTACTCACGACGCACTTAATAATATAGACGACGTTGAACGTCTAAACAACGTCGGTTCCAAATAAATGAGAGCCGTATTACAGAACATATAGACGGCGTAGATTATGATGGGAGCCGTATTACAAATAACGTCGTTTAATTGTTATTAGACGGCGGTTATAATGAATTTCCGTCGGAATTAATTTCGTTCCTCTTCGTTTATAAAAGAACTTGCGACGTGGAAAATGTATGATGACGTCGTATTTTTTAACGTTCAGATTACATATCTCGTTTTTTAGACGTCGGTATTATGGGATTGGAGTCGTGTTATTTTGAATTACATGGCGGTTCTTTATCCTTCACCGACGTGATATCCTGAATAATTGCTTCACAATAGCGTCGTGGTTCTTCATTGTTACGTTGCTTTAAGACGTCGGTAAATATGCTGAATAACTGATTCACAATAACGTCTTGTTTTATTTGAACGTAGAAAGTGAAGAAATCACATTACAATATATTACAAAATTAATGTCATACACTGCCAATTACATAAGCATCATTCAATCCATATATCTTCACACCCATCTCGAATATTTTGACCGCCTAACTCACCTACCAGTTCATCAAATGTGTCAACATTTGGCATCCCTCTAGTAAATGGCTCACACTCAATTATCACATCACCTAATACTTCATCACCAATAACATCATTATATTCTCTACTAGGCATTGATAACACTACCGACCAACCACGATGCATCGGGTCGTCAACAAAAAATATTTGTTTGACTTGAGAAGCCAAAACAAATTGGTCATTCCTATGTCCAATTTTACTCAAATCTACAAGGGTAAATCCAAGTTCGTCGACTACAAGACCAGAACTATCTATCCAATCACACCTAAAGACTGGGATTGTAAACTTTTGGTAGTCAAGGTCCCAAATTTCTTGAATGACACCATAGAAACCCATATTTGAGAGAATTGGGTTTTTATCCTTGGCACTAGCAACTTGCATGGTATGTGCAAGTAAATAAACTCCACTATTTTGAGTTGTCCGCACATCATCTTGTGCCTTGATATTGAATTTAATACCTTTAATAAGATAGCTCCTATATAATGGCACTGACATGTTTGGACCAGCTGCTAGCCACCTTAAATTTTCTGATACGCCATGATTGTCTTCCTCAACTTCACTTTGAACCTGCAAATTAATAATATCTTAATTCATCCTAACATATAAATAAGAAGAAAATTAAAAGAGAAATACGTTATTCAACAACATATACCTTGAAGCGTAGCCATTGAATGAAAGTGCTATTGTGCTTATCCTGCAGCCACTTTGTTCTCTTTCTAAATTTTGGATAAGCAGTCTTGATGTGGATCATATGTTGCCTACATGACACGAAAAATTCAAGCATTACGGTCCCAAATATATAAGATAAACATAAGAAATAATTTTAAATGGAAACTTAAAGAATAAAACTCATACGTACTCGATATAAGGTAGGACTTCCTCCGTATTCTCCAAGACATATAGATGTGCTTGATTCAACAGGTCCTGATCAACTACGCTCACTGTGCAACCTGATAATGGCTTTGAAACTCCCATCTTTTGGCTTGAAGGCACTCCAACTGTACTAACATCAGATAAATGCTGAGTACAAAACTCTACCGCTTCTTCAGCTATATACCGCTCAGCAATGCAACCTTCGGGACGAGTACGATTCTGAACATACCCCTTCAGCACTTTCATATATCTTTCAAACGGATACATCCACCTAAAATATACTGGCCCACATAGACGAACTTCTCTGACAAGATGTACTACTAGATGAACCATGATATCAAAGAATGAAGGGGGAAAGTACTTCTCAAGCAAACACAGAGTAACTACTACATCTTCTTCCAACTTATCTAGCTTGGAAACATCAACAGTCTTTGCACATATAGCATTG
>NC_034009.1:6735696-6736489 GCF_000346465.2 Prunus persica
ACCTTCAGGGACCTTCATACCATAGAAAGAATTGCAACCTCTCTCTTCTCTGCTCTGACAAATTCCAAGGCCCAGGAGGCAAACGAGTACGTCTTTCTCCATACTCGGGTTGCAAATCAGTTTTGACCCCCATGTTCAATAAATCTAATCGAGCAGCAATCCCATCTTTATTTTTTCCAGGGATCTCCAGCAATGTACCAATGATACTATCGCAAACATTCTTCTCAATGTGCATAACATCTAGGGCATGCCTCACAGGAAGGTATTTCCAATACTCGAGATCAAAGAATATTGATTTCTTCTTCCAACAAACTCTGTCACCATTTTCAACCATATGCAGCACTTCTTCTCCGGT
Organism: Prunus persica; assembly: GCF_000346465.2. Classification (NCBI taxonomy): domain Eukaryota; kingdom Viridiplantae; phylum Streptophyta; class Magnoliopsida; order Rosales; family Rosaceae; genus Prunus; species Prunus persica. The sequence continues at coordinate 6,736,052 of NC_034009.1, forward strand.
TAATGGCTCTGGAGGTATGCCATATTCAGGTTTCCCATTAAAAGCTGCACGTTGCCTCCTATATGGATGATTGATTGGTAACCATTTTCTATGCCCAATGTAACAAATTTTGTGGCCATTTTTCAACCTGTGACTAGGTGTATCATCGCCGCATATTGGACAAGCTTTATATCCTTTAACAACACAACCAGATAAGTTTCCATAGGCGGGGAAATCATTAATTGTCCACATTAATGCAGCTCTGAGTGTAAAGTATTCTCCATTATGTGCATCATACACTCCTCTAATCCCAACCCACAAGGATTTTAAATCATCAATCAAAGGCTCCAAGTAGACGTCTATATCATTTCCGGGTTGTTTAGGACCGGAAATCAATAAGGTTAACATCATGAACTTTCGTTTCATGCACAGCCATGGAGGGAGATTATATGTAACTAT